>NW_026003318.1:1050870-1058997 GCF_001458135.2 Marmota marmota marmota
GTTAGCCTTTGTGTCCACAATTCTGTACCATTGGTCTACCAGTCTGTTTTGGTGCCAATACTATGCTGTTTTTGTCACTATTGCTCTGTAGTACAGTTTAAGGTCTGGTATAGTGATGCCACCTGCTTCACTCTTCTTGCTGAGAATTGTTTTAGCTATTCTGGATCTCTTATTTTTTCAGATGAATTTCATGATGGCTTTTTCTATTTCTATGAGGAATGCCATTGGGATTTTGATCAGAATTGCATTAAATCTGTATAGTGCTTTTGGTATTATGGTCATTTTGATAATATTAATTCTGTCTATCCAAAACAAGGTAGATCTTTCCATCTTCTAAGGCCTTCTTAGATTTCTTTCTTTAGCATTCTTTAGTTTTCATTGTATAGATCTTTCACCTCTTTTGTTGATTCCCAAGTATTTTTTTTAGGCTATTGTAAATGAAGTAATTTTTCTCATTTCCCTTTAAGAGGATTTTAAATGCCTTTGATTTATGGGTATTGGTTTTATATCCTGTGACTTTCACTTACTGAATTCACTTACTATTTCTAGAAGTTTTTTGGTGAAACTTTTTGGGTCTTGTATATATAGAACCATATCACCAGCAAATAGTGCTAATTTAAGTTCTTCTTTTCCTATGCATATCCCTTTGATTTCTTTTGTCTAATTGCTCTGGCCAGTGTTTCAAGAACTATGTTAAATAGAAGTGGTGAAAGAGGGCTTCCCCCCTCCTCCCACCCCCCAGTTTTTAGAGGCAATGCCTTTAATTTTTCTCTGTTTAGAATGATGTTGGCCTGGGGATTAGTGTGGATACCCTTTATGATGTTGAGCTATGTTCCTGTTATCCCTGAAAATTAGCATTTTTAAAAGGAAATTTACAAAAGTGATTTTCAGATGTTAAATGCATTAAAAAAACACAATTGACACAAATTGCCTTTAAAAACCAAATCTGAATAACCTATAGCACAGCTGCCAATACTATGATGACCTCAGTTGTTTCCATTAATAACTAATTAAAACAAATAAAAATTTAAAAAAGAAAGAAAAAAATGCTCTTACTAGAAGCCATTATTCATCTTCATATAAAAATAGCACCAGTAATTTCCAAGTAGTTAATTGGAATAATGAAAATTCACAGAAGGTAATTTAGTAAGCATAAAGCAGTATTAAGATTTTAAAGGGAATCATATAATTAATCACCACTCATGGCAAATCAAATGTAGAAAACAAAACAAAAAAAGGCAAAACCAAAACAATTCAGAATCCATGTATAAAAAAAGGAATCACATCCTTACTATGAACTCAGGCTCTGGGTGTTCAGTTCTTTCTCCAGCCTCACCTGTCCATCAAAGCACACTCCCAGGCAATGTGCCCCACCTCTTCCATTACCCCATCCCCCTGCCCAGCCAGAGAGCACATTTGTGAATGGGCTGGAAATCACTTCCTGTGTCCTGTGTTTCATGCCCCAGGATTTCTGCTGAATGATGTGATTAAACATTTAACCACTGGTCCTCAAATTCAACTTCAGATCTATTTTTGAAGCAAACATTTCTCCTCCCACATGATGAATAAAAATAAACATTTAGATTGGATAAGTATATTTTATTACCCCTACATTCAAATCTCACTGCCTAGTTTACCTGTGTCCAATGTTTACCAGTGAACAAGTCAGTTTCTGGGCAACCTTCTTGACTCTTTTTCAAACATACCTCTTCCTCACTCCTCTTCATCTTCACATCTTAAGATATCTCTATGGAGAAAGGAAGCAGCCATGGATCCAGTCTTCCTTCATCTGGGCTAAGGCCAATGACTTGCTTTTATTCATGAGGGTGACCCTGACACCTTGACAAGAGAGGCTACATCAGGAATGACACAGAAGAGCCTTGGGCCAAGGTTGAGGAGTGAGGTTCAGCAAGGTATTGAGGTGTTTTCAAGGCATGTCAAGAGTCGACACGGTGCAGAAAAAAACAAATATATTCACTGAGATTGTCTCAGTATTACTCTGTCCTATGTTTTATATGTTCTTATTCAGTATATGCATATATTAATGGCACAAAGTAATGTTTCTCAATATAATCATTCCTTTCTCAGTTTGGTTTATATTGCAAAAGGTACATTACTATAAAATGAACCTAATTAATAAAAACACATGATGGAATTTCTATAATATTGATTACATGGAATTTATTAACATTTTAGGTATCATAGGTTCACTTTTTTTTTCTTTTGGAAATGCCCATTAAATTATAAAACAGGTATCTCCTGTTAAATAGTTAAAGAATAGTACTTTATTTCTGTTTTTTTAAAATATTATTTTAAAATATTCATCAATTAGGGCTGTAGCTCAGAGGTAGACGCTTGCCCTGGGCTCAATCTATAGCACACACACAAAATATTATCAGCAATAAAGTTTATATTGCATATAGTAGCTAATATGTTAACACATTTCACATGGTTTTTATTAGATAAAGTAATCTCATTTTCAGGAAGGATAAATTTGGTCCATTTTAAATTTCTAAGGTCTTAAAAATATTTGAATTTTTAATATTTGTTGGTAAGATACTCCTGGAAGGCAAACTGCACTGACATTTCAATGTTCTTGCATGTGAGAAGTTGGGGCACTTGCTAAGTTTAACAAACTGCCTTTGAGTGGTAGAGCAGGTGCACATCCTGCCCACTCTGAGTTGGGACTATGGCTCCACTAGAGGACTCCACACCTTTGCCTTGAAGGAGGAGGTGCTGATTATCCTCATTTGTGTGGGAATAAGGGATTGGAAAGAATTTTTACAAGAAAGACACACTTCTTGAGTGGTGACCCCAAGTACACACTGGAGTCAGGTACTGGGATGTAACACTGGAGACAGGAACATCATGAAGTGAGCATAATACACCAGGAAGGCCATGGTCTGAGTCTCAGAAGAAATCCACCCCTGGATCCCATAATGTCAATGGGTATGGTAAAAAGGAGTGTTGGCACGTCAGGCTGTCTGTGTGGGCGGAAAGGGAAGCACTGAGGGAGAAACCCTCTCAACTTCTACCCAATCCAGGAGACCTGCAAAAGGAAGGCTCCTTAAGTGCCACTGTTGTCACCAAGGGGGCCAAGCATGGAGGCATCAAGCACTTCACACTTCCCCAGAAGAACTCTAGTACTGAGATTGGAGTGATCCAAAACTTTTGGGTTATTCTAAAGGAAAACATGATAATAGAATTTTAAATAAACTGGAGCTATTATAATACTATGTTAAAATTTCTTTGATTCATATGAATAATTCTTAAATTACATGGTCTTTAAGATAGTAATCATGTTTACTCATTTTGATAAAGAAACTCCATACTGTGTCCCCAACATCCAAAATTCTGCTGACAGACATTTATGTGGGTCAAGATGTTGGCATGGCCTCCGGCCCCAATCACTCAGAAGACTGAGGCAGGAGGTTCTCTTGAGCCCAGGAGTTGGACGCCAGCCTGGCACATAGTGCAAACCCTATCTCAGAAAAATTTGTGAGTGATCTGTGAAATTAAAAAAAAAATCATACTTATTAATGGGATATGGATGAGTTTATTTGATTAAAAAATTGTCATATGTATGTTAGAGTATATTTAGTTGATAAACCAAGTTTCTTGATAGAGAAAATATTTTGTTAAAATAAATTATTCTCTGGATTCCAAGTAGCCAGTCTCAAATGCCATCAATTTTATGGTGAACTTTACAGGCTAATACAGGGACTGAGAATAAGTAATCCATATTTAAAGTGAAGTAAATGAAGATCATCAGTAAACAATATCTAGGCATATAGAGAAGACAGGATTTAGCTGCTGATGATTAAGAGCTAATGGTTCTATGGAGTGAGAGTAAAATTGGATAATATAAAATAAAAAGTTCTTATTTCAAATTACAAACATTAGTAGAAAAATTTTGTACAGAGATGAGAAGTTTTCTTATATTACAGATTATGTGTAGTCTCTTCATGATAGTCACAAAATTATATTTTCAGTTACCAACATTACTGAAATGACTTGCAGATAATTCCTGGGGGATGAGGCAGAAAGTTTATCTACATTACACAGAACAGATTCTTTGAGTCAATCTGCTGAAAGCCCCCATCACCTCCTTGTTCCTCAGGCTGTAGATGATGGGGTTGAGCATTGGAGTGAGGATGGTGTAGAAGACAGCCAGAACCTTGTCCTCTGCTGGAGAGCGGAGGGATCTTGGGTGTAGGTAAGTGTAAGCAAAAGGTGCATAGTAGAAGGTCACCACAGTGAGGTGGGTGCTGCAGGTGGAGTAGGCTTTCTTCCTCTCCTCCCCCGAGTGCATATGGCAGATGGCAAGGAGAATACGACCATAAGAGCAAACAATTACAATGAATGGAAACACCAGAAAAAGTGCAGTGCTCACAAACACTGTGTACTCATAGACCCAGGTGTCCATGCAGGCCAGGGTCAACATGGCAGGGACATCACAGAAGAAATGATTGATGATCCTGGATCTGCAGTAAGGGATATGGAGAGCATATATGGTGTGTGCACAGGAGTTGACAGAGCCCATCATCCAAGATCCCAATATCATGAGCACACAAATTCTTTTGTTCATGCGGATGCGATAGTGGAGAGGACAGCAAATTGCCACATAACGGTCATAGGCCATAGATGTCAACAATAGTGTTTCTGCACCTGCTAAAGTCAGGAAAAAGAAACTCTGAATCCCACATCCAATGAATGAGATAGACTTGTTTCCAAAGAGGAAAGCAGAAGCCATCTTAGGATCAATTGTGGAGATGTAGCTTAGGTCAATGAGGGAGAGCTGACTAAGCAGGAAATACATGGGTGTGTGGAGATGGATATCCAGGAGGATGAGAAGGGTCATGGTCAGGTTGCCTATTAGAGCCATTAGGAAGATGAGAGCAATGAAAATGAAGAGGAAAAGGCCACTTGTTGATGATGGGAACAATCCCAATAAAATGAAATCAGTTGACGTTTGATTGTAATATTCCATATAGGATTCATACGGTTTATCCTAGAGGAAGATACAAAAATTAGTTAGGTCAAATACATTATATGAAGCCTATTTGGAAAAATTCCTTAGTGTAATTAGACTCTGTGGCTTATTCATAAAATCTATGCCTCTTAAACAAAGAACCAGTGTTCCTTACTTATAAAAAAAATCTAATATTCTTCCTTAGAGATTGGTACTTTCTGAGACAGCAATTTATGATAAAAATATTTTGTGATAAATCTGAAAATTTATTGAACAAAAATATTTGTGTTTCAACTTCTTAGCATGTATGCTTTATGGTTGCACACAAACTTATAAGTTATCCAAGTCAGAAAGTACACTCAAACTACAGGCATAGAAAATTCATGCAAATGCACAAATGTAGGTTTATAAATTAAAAAATCTTAAAACCCTCACAGTATGACTCATTTCTTCCATATTTATTTCTTAAGACTTAAGTCTAAAATTTTATATTTGTTTTTCATTGTAAAGATTTTTTGTTTCTTCTTGAGTAGAATTTGTACAATAACATCATTAGCAACTTCTTTTAAATCAATAATTATTATTTGGTTTTCTGTTCAGAAATCTAGACTGGATTATTATATGGAAGATTGCAAATTAGAGGAAGGATGCACTTCCCAGAATTTACTTTGTACCTGCCCAAGATAGTGGGGTGATTGCTCCATAGAAAGGTGGGTGACTAAGGGAACTCATTGAAACATACACTGAAGTGTAAAGGAAACCCTATATGACACAGAGATTCCGGCAGTTCAAAGACAATGTAAGAAATAATATGCTAGAGATGCATCAAATTGATTAGTAGCAGCAGGTAGCAGTTGCACCTGCTGAGGGGAGGGATGGAATATAGAAAGAAATGAGATTGTGATGGATAAAATAAGAATATTAGAATAATTGCCTTGAGAGGAGATGTGGAATAGAGAAGAAGCTTAACTTAATGGTCCCAGTGTTGGTGGGGAAGTTGTTCAGGAAAACCAACTAAAAATCACTCCACCCATGTGTGGATACTCATCCAGGAACCAGGATCACCAGTGTGGAAACTGGTGGCCAAATTTGGAAACATCTGTAAGTACTACTTGTCAGCACTTTTATGCAGCTTGTAAAAGAAGTTATCAGCAGTCACCAGTTAAGGTCCTAAGAATATGTCTGAAACAGAGTGACTGAAATAGATAATAAGAAAATTCCATGTGGAGCATTAGAAGCTCCAGATATCAAGGAAATAGTGCACTCTTTGTTGTTGATGCCCCTTAAGAGCTATTGGGAAGATGTCTGTAAGAGTCACACGGGTGCATCTGCACTCCAGGGCACATACCCAACAATTTATATTCATAACAGTGAATATAAAATCTGTGGAGTGTTAGTTCCTATGCCCTAGTTTTACCAGTGGCCCCACAAATCCAGATGTTCAGCAAAGTTCAATATCCCCCCAGACATAGTGGGGTGGGATTAAATCTCAAACACTCACCCAAACCCAGGCAAGACTAAACCTCAACTACTGGCACTTCTGATTCATAACTCTGTACAGCCTGCTACAGTAGAGTACAGTTACTCAACATCCCCTAGTCTATTGCACCCTGAACCAGGAGAAAGGGAGGTGACAGTTACTACAACTAGTTTTGGCTTCCAGACACAAAGGCTGTTAGCTGAATGAGAAGCACAAAAATAATTAAATTTTAAAAAGCCTAGACCTTGACTTAAGGCTTACAGAGCCAAAAATTAATATAAATTCTCGCCCATGTCCCGTGTGAGCAGTAGGAATGGGGTTCCCCTTGGGTGGAATGGGAGGTCTGAGAAATAAAACCTAGGAAAATTAGAAAGGTGAAACAAAACACAGAAAAAAGGGAATTTCAAAGCAGGGGCAGGACAGGCAAGCTGATCAGGTAGATGGAGCTTCTAGATAAAACAGAGACGGTGCCTGCTTTATCTATATCAGGGAAAATCAAAGAGATTCTACACAATCTTTTCTTCTAAAAACAGTTAAAGGTGGGCAGTTCAATTCCCAATAGGTTATGCCCATGTCCAGAGCTACTATGAGGAGCCTTCTAGCAGAGCGGAGGGGAAGGTCACAGGCATTGGGCAATCTATTGCTGTGGGAGAGCCACAGAAAGTTCCCAGTGCCAGACCCCACACTCCCTGGCTTCCTCACCGACAGAAGTTCCTCATGCATTTCATGGATGGCTTCCTACAATAAAAAATAAAAATCTACAACTGCGCACAGTTTTGACCACCTAAGCAAAAACAAGCTCCTCACTCCTCATTAAGGCTTTTTTATATCACTTCTTTTCTCATTTCTTTGTACTGTTTTGGTTATAACCTCATCATTTCTATACAAATGGCAATTAGTATTAAAGATATTTATCTTGAGGCTGTACATCTGTTGCTAACATTAATGCTCTTCCTGGTTCCATTTTCCACCAACAGGGACTGGAGAGTGATTAGAATATGTTACAGAGTAGAGATCCTGCAGCTGAAAGTACCAAAACTCAGCCAAGTAAAAGTGGATCTCACCCCATACAGGATCTAATCACATATGAGACTCAACATTATTTCAACACATAGAATTGGGGAGCCTACAATCACAAACCAATAACCAAGCCAAGGAGGAACAACCCCAAAAGATCTCATATCACACTCCTGGACATCTACTTGTATGTGGATGAACTCTGAAACAAACAAACAAACAAACAAAACTACACAAAAAGGACACCCATATTAAAGAAGGGGAATCAAATTCAGATGAAGCCCAAGTCCAAGACCTTTGAACATATGAAAAAAAAGGACAAATAAATTTCATCGCTAAATTCACAATTCACTAACAAAAGATCCTGCAGATGAATTGAATCCAGAGAAATAATATAAAAATTGATTATTAAATGTTCTATGAATTAAAAGAACAAGCACAGGAGATAAAACACCATTTCAATAAAGCATAGAGATGATAAAAATCAACAAATGATACCAGTAAATGAAACAATGAATAAAATTAAAAATCACTTGAAAGCCTCACTAACAAATTAGATTGCATAGAAAATAGAACATCAGCCCTTAAAGACAGAACCTCAGGTCTTGAAGACAGGCTACATGAACTAGAATACTCAGTATGCAATAAAGGAAAAAAA
>NW_026003318.1:1060474-1063014 GCF_001458135.2 Marmota marmota marmota
ACTCTATACTCTCCTTTGGTCAAAATTATTCTCAATAATGGTTCATTACAAAATAAGGCTAGTTTTATAATGTTTGTTCTAATTAATTGCATCAGTTCGGTAAGAATGCGAATTTACCAAAAAAAAGCTTTTTTAAGTTGGCTGTGCAGGTAGTTTTGTAGGTTATCTGGACTTTTTAAAGCTTCTAAATACAATGAATTGACAGAGACAGACTTTGATATCTAAGTAAACAAATGGATACCTTGAATCTTTATAACACCCTCGACCATGCTTTGCAGAGATTGGAATCACTTTTCTTCTTCATCTGAGATACCCTGAGGGTCCTGACCTTGCAGGGTAAACCAGGAGCCAGGTCCCTTTTACTGGGAAGATTTAGATTATGGATTCCATAGAGCCACAGTCAGTTTTTAAGAAAGCTGGTTGCAGTTGCATCTGTAAATGTATAAGAAATATTTTGCATCACCTCAGTTATTTAGAGTTCATGGCTTTCTGCAATGACTCTCCTGAAATCTCTAACAGACAACACTACAAAGTGTCCCCTGGTTTCTGGACACAGATTATCCTCAGAGTGTCCCTGTAGGGTTTCTGTTAGATGTTTCTTCCTTTGTGTGTGTCCACATCAGAGTCTACTAAGGAAGGGAGAGAGGGTGTGCTGACATAGGAACAACTTATCTCAAGGAAGATTTAAATAATATGAACTTTCAGCTGTTCAGAAGGAACAGTTGGAGAATCATATTTTATAGAGGAGAAAAAAGTTCAGGACACCTAGTGAATATTTGTTTCTGTGTTTCCAAGTGATATAGCCTCATGATTTTCCACAATGTTGAATCACCATTAATAGATAAATAGGAAGTAGGTAGACAGCTATTTTCATGAATAGATTAAAACTAATTTTGAGATTATATCCTTTGAATTTTGTTTTGCAATGAGGTTGGTTTTATTTTCCTTCATTTTTCAACTTCATGGGAAAATGCCTTTAGTTTTTAACTTAATCTAATTCTATCCCTTCTCTTGAAAGAAATGTCCACATGGTTGGCAAATGTAATAGTAGATATTGTACTTCAAAAATGGAAGAGAAGTTGGATGACTTAATACAAGCTGTCTCTTTGAAAATTCATGTGAATATCTTGGACCTGAAGCTAAAAGTTTTGAATCTCCATCACTGACATTGTGCAAATATCAACATAATTATCATCATATATATCCATATGCTGTCATCGACTCAGCTGCTACAGTGTCATAGTTTTCAAATTGTTTTGGAAAACTGTGCTAATTTGATTCTCAATTTTTTTTTCTTTTTTGCTATTGTACATATTATTATTGTTATTTTGTAAAATTTTGTATTTTTTTTTGCTTTTTTAAATTGGTTGTTCAAAACATTACAAAGCTCATGACATATCATCTTTCATACATTTGATTCAAGTGAGTTATGAACTCCCATTTTTACCCCAAATACAAATTGCAGAATCACATCGGTTACACATCCACATTAAAAGAGCAAGTTGCAAAAGTTGAGAGCACCAAAACTCACAATTAACACAGATGCACTTTACAGACAAACTCTTAATAGCCTTAACACATGTTCAAATCACAAATTTACCTGCATTTTTTTCATTGTGTCCTTTACTTTAAAATAGCAGGTCAGTTTTTCCAAGCACTGGTAATTCTAACCATTGTCAATTTGCTGAAACTACAAGGGTTACTTTAAATTTTCATATAAAATCAACACTGGTAGTTTCCAGGTATTTAATTGGATAAAAGTGAAATCACAGAAGGCAATTTAGTGAGCAGAAAACAGCAATAAGATGAAAAAGAAAGTTATGTAATCAATTGTCACTGTGGAAAAGCCAAACAAACTTAAAGCAAAAACCAAGTAAATGAAAATCCAAGTGAGAAATGGACATCACCTCCTTACTGTGAACTTGGGCTCTGGGGGCCTAGTCAGTCTCCAGCTTCACTTGCCGTCAGAAGCTTCCTCCCAGGTGTCATGGGCTGCTCCTTCCATTACCTCACCTCCCTTCCCTTCTTGACAATGGATTTATCAATTAGCTCAAAATCACTTTCTCTTTTCTGTGTTTCATGCCCAGGATTTCCACTACACAGCGCTATTAAAAGTAGAGCTCTTGACCTCAAAGTCAACTTCAAGTCCATTTCTGAAGCAAAGTTCTCCCAGGTAATACATAAAAATAACAAATAAATAGGCTCATACCTTTTATGGCCTCAGCACACTTACTCACTGCCTTGCTGAGCAGTGTGTCCTGAAGTCACCCACCAACAAAATCATTTTTCTGAGTTAACTGCTTGAATATTTTAGAAATGAATATTTTTATCACTCCTCTCCTCTTCACACCATGGAGACCTCTGTGGAGACTAAGGAGCAGCCAGGGGACAGCCTCCTGTGTGTTGAGGGTAATGATTTGCATCTCTTGATGAGGGCGTCCCTGAGATGTGGACAACAGAGGCCACATCAGTAATGACACAAGAGGGCCTCAGGCCCAGGTAGAGGAGGGAGTTCCAGGAAGGCACTTAGAGGTTTTCAA
>NW_026003318.1:1066685-1076229 GCF_001458135.2 Marmota marmota marmota
TCAGCCCTATTTTTTATTTTATTTAGAGACAAGGTCTCACTGAGTTGCACCTAGCCATTGCTGCTGCTGGCTTTGAATTTGTGATTCTCCTCCTTCAGCCTCTGGAGCTGCTGGGATTACAGCCATGGGCCACCATGCCCTGCTCCGTACACATTTTGATCTCTGCTTCACCTTTTCATGAAGGTGACATTCAATGCATAGCATCATTTAGTCAATTTAATTCCACCGTTCATCCCTTTTCCCATTTCTCTTCCCTTCCCCTATCCCCTTTCACTACTCCATTGATCTCCCTACTATCTTTATGGGATTTCTGCCAACCTTTTCCTTCCCCTGTTGCCTTCACATATGAGAGAAAATATTTGAACCATGACTTTCTGGGTTTGGCTTATTTCACTTAGCATATGTTCTTTTGTTCTTTGCCAACAAAGGGATCTTTGCTAACAAATGGCATTCTACTTAGCTATATATTCTTTATTCATTCATCTGTTGACAGGCATCTGTGCTGTGTCCATACTTGCCCATTGGGAACTCTGTGGCTATAAACATTGATGTTCCTGTATCACTATAGAGTGTTCATTTTACTCTTTAAAGTAAAATCTGGGTCATATGGTGGTTCCATTTGTAGTCTTTTGAGAAATCTTTGTACAATTTTTCAATGTAACTGTACTAATTTGCAGTCCAATCAGTATATGAGTGTACCTTTGTCCCCTCATCCTCCCCAGAGTTTATTATAGTATTGATGATTGACATTCTCACTAGAGTGAGATGAAAATCTAAAAGTAGTTTTGATTTGCATTTTCCTGATTGCTGGTATGCTGAGTACTTTGCATATATTTGGGGGTCATTTCTATTTCTTCTTTTAAGAAGTGTCTGTTTAGTTCTTTATCCATGTATTTATTGAGTTATTTGTTTGAGACTGTTAAACTTTTGAGTTTTTTATACATTTTGAATATTAATGCTTGGCTGAAGAAGCAGATGAAAAAGAATTTCATTCTGAGGCTCTTTCTTCATGATCTTATTTGTTTCCTTTGCTGTTCAGAAGATTTTTAATTTGATACCCTTTTGCTTACTGACTCTTGGTCATATGTCTTGTGCTTTAAGGTTCCTAAGAAAATCAGTGCCTGTGCCACCATGTTGCAGTGTTGACCCTATGTTTTCTTGTAGCATTTGCCAAGTTTCTGGTCTAATTCCTAGAGCTTTGGTGCACTCTGAATTGATTTTTGTTTCAGCTTGAGAGACAGTATACACACACACACACACACACACACACACACACTATGTATATCCAGGGTTCCCCGCACCATTTGCTAAAAAAGTCTTTCTTTTCTCCACCATGTTTTGGCCATCTTGGTCAAGTGTCAGATGACCATATCTATATAATTTTGTCTCTGTGTCTTTTATCATATTTATTTGGCCTTCATGTCTGTGTTGTTCCCCACACCATACTGTTCCTATAGCTTTGTAGTATAATTTGAGATCTGGTATTCTGATGCCTTCAGAATCACTTTTCTCTTCTTCTTTGTTGTTTAAATTTTTTTTTAGTTGTAGATGGACACAATATCTTTATTTTTATTTGTTTATTTTTATGTGGTGCTGGGGACCAAACCCAGGGCCTCATGTATGCAAGGCAAGTGCTCTACCACTGAGCTACAACCCCAGCCCTCCAGAATCACTTTTCTATGCCAGGATTGCTTTGGCTATTCTAGGATTTTTACTCTTCCAAGTATATTTTAGAGCTGGTTTTCTATTGTGTGAAGAATGTCATTGGTATTTTGATGTGAATTGCATTGAATCTGTATAATCCTTTTTGTAGTATGGCCATTTTGACAATATTAATTGTATCTATTCAAGAACATGGGATGTCTTTGCATCTTCTAAGGTCTTCTTCAATGTCTTTCCCAGTGTTCTATAGTTTTAATTGTTGAGGTCTTTCTTATCTTTGGTTAGATTAATCCCCAGACTTATTAAAGATTCATTGTGAATAGTACAGTTTTTTCTAATTTCTTTATCAGCAGGTTCATTATTGGAGTTTGAAAAGCTACTGTTTTATACATATTGACTGTGTATCCTGCTACTATGCTGAATTTATCAGCTCTAGAAGTCATCTCTTAGAGATCATCGAATCTTATAAGATTATGTCATCAACAAAGAGAGAATTAGACTTTGTCTTTTTGGGTTTGTTTCCCTTTAATTTCTTTTTTTTCTCTGATTGGTCTGTCTAGAATTCCAAAAATTACACTGAATAGAAGTGGTGTAAGTGGCCATCTTGTATTTTTTCATTCATATGATGTTGGCCTTGGATTTGTCATATGCAGCCTTTATAAGGCTGAATTATATTCTTTCTTTTCCCAGTTTCAAGAGATTTTTTTAAACATGAGTTGGTGCTGGATTTTGCTGAATGCATTTTCTTTATCTATTGAGATAACCCTATGATTCTTATCCTTCACTCTGTGTGGGAAATTGTATTTTTAAATTTGCTTTTGTTGAACCAAACTTGTATCCACGGACTCAAACTCATTTAATCATGTGTTGTACTATTTTCATTTCTTTCTTTCTTTCTTTTTTTTTTTTTGAGAGAGAGAGAGAGAGAGAGAGAGAGAATCTTTTTTGTAGACGGACACAACACAATGCCTTTATTTATTTATTTTTATGTGGTACTGAGAATTGAACCTGGATCCCGCCCATGCTAGGTGAGTGCTCTACCACTGAGCCAGAATCCCAGCCCCTATACTATTTTCTTTATGCATCTTTTAAGGTGGTGTGCCAATATTTTCTTAAAATTTTTTGTTTCTATGTTCATCAGAGATTTCAATGTGAAGTTTTTCTCCTTGATAAGTGTTTATCTGGTTTTAGTATCAGGGTGAAACTGATTTCTTAGAATAAATTTATCAGTGTTCCCCTCTTTCTTTTTCATCAAATAATATGAGTTGGGTTGACATTAGTTGTTCTTTAGAGTTTTGATGGAACTCAACTAGGATTTTTTGTTGTTGTTGTTAGAATTGATTTTAATTCAGTTGTGTTGCTTGATATTTGTCTATTTAGGTTTTCTGTATCTTTCTGCTTTAATTTGTGTATGTCACATATGCCTACAAATTTGTCAATGTTCTCTATATTTTCCAGGTTAGTGAATTATAGATTTTCAAAATAGTTTCTAATTGTCCTCTGAATTTCAAAAGTTTCTGAGGTGAAATCTCCTTTTTCATCTCTATTTTTCTTTAAAATTTGGATTTCTATCTCTTTGTTTTGGTTAGTTTCACTAAAGATTAATAAATTGCTTTATCATTTCAAAGAAGCAACTCTTTCTTACATTAGCTCTTTTTTGTTTTTATTCTTGATTTCAATAATTTTTACCCTGAATTTCAAAATTTTCTGTTCTACTAATTTTGCAATTAGTTTACTTTCCTTTTTATAGTGTTGAGGTTTAACTTTGTATTATTTATTTTAGGATCTTCTTGCTTTTTAAATAGGGACTCAATGTTTAAATCTTTCCTCTTAGAACTTCCTTGATATTTTTCCAGAAGTTTATATATATTGCATCTTTACTTTCCATTTCACTCTCTTTTTTCCCCACTGTTTTTTCTATAATTATTTCATCATTCTAAACTGTATTATTTATTCTCCAGACATTAAAATGGTTTCTGTTTCTATCTTTTTGTTGACATCAGATTTCATTCCATTATTATCTGGTATAATTCAAGTATTATTTCTATTTTTTATTTACAAATATTTATGCTCAATAATAAAATCTATTTTCAAGTTGGTTCCATTTGCCATGGAGAAGAAAGTGAATTCACTTTTCAATGAATGAAATGTTTTACAGTTATATGTTAGGTCCATTTGACTAATAGTATTTTTTAGTTCTGAAGAGTTGTTACTTAGTTTACATCAAAATGGCCTATCTATTGTTAAAAGTGTGTTAAATCACCCAGTGTTTTATTATTGTGGTCTATTTATAGATTTCTTATATTGAAAAGGGTGTGCTTTAGGTACATAGTGCTCCAACATGTGGATTACAAATATTGACAATCATAATCTTCTTCTGTGAAGTGTCTATTCAGTCTCTTAGCATGTTTATTGATTGGGTTGTTTTCTTAATCAGTATAAAGCAAATTTTTGTTGGAGGAAGTTTATCTTTGGATTAATTTTGGCTTAAAATCTTTGTTTTTTAAAATTATTTTATTTTTTATAATATATTCATACATGCACAAAATGAAATGGTATAATTTGATCAATTTTATCCCCAGTACCTCCCCTTTCCTCTGATTCCCTTCTTTCATTCTATGGTCTCCCTTCTATTTTTTTTTTTAATTTCTTCCAATTAGTTATAGATGACAGTAGAATGCATTTTGACACACTGTAAAATGAACACAACTTCTCATTTCTCTGGCTGTACATGTTGCAGAGTCACTCCATATATAGGATAATAATGTCTGTCTCATTCTACCTTCCTTCTCATCCCCACAGCCCCACCCTTCCCTTCACTCCCCTCGCACAATGCAAAGTTCCTTCTTTCCTCCCTCCCGGCCGCCCTCACTATATATCAGCATTCATTTATCAGAGAAAACATTTGGTCTTTGTTTTTGGGATTGGCTTATTTCATTTAGCATGATGCTCTCTGATTCCATTCATTTACCTGAAAATGCCATAATTTTGTTTTTCTTTAAGATTGAATGATATTCAATTGTGTATATGTACCACATATTCTTTATCCACTCATCTGCTGAAGGGCATCTAGGTTGTTCCATAGATTAGCTATTGTGAATTGAACTGCATCACTGTAGAGTGCTTATTTCAAGTTCTTTGGGTATAGACCAAGGAGTGGGATAGCTGGGTCAAACAGTGGATCCATTCCAAGTTTTCTGAGGAATCTCCATACTGCTTTCCAGAGTGGCTGCACCAATTTGCAGTGCCACCCACAATGTATTAATGTACCTTTCTCCCCACATCCTCACCAACACTTATTATTGCTTGTCTTCTTTAAAATTGCCATTGTGACTGGAGTGAGATGAAATCTTAGAGTAGGTTTTTTTTGTTTGTTTGTTTTGGGGATTGAACTCAGGGGCACTCAACCACTGAGCCACATTCCCTATCCTATTTTGTATTTTATTTAGAGACATGGTATCACTGAGTTTCTTAGCTCCTCACTGTTGCTGAGGCTGGCTTTGAACTCATAATTCTCCTGTTTCAGCTTCCAGGCCACTGGGATTACAGGCATGAGTCCTGGCTCTTAGCTTAGTTTTGATTTGCATTTCTCTAATTGCTAGAGATGAACATTTTTCTATATGTTTGTTGATCAATTGTATTTCTTCTTCTGTGAAGTGTCTATTCAGTCTCTTAGCATATTTATTGATTGGGTTTTTTTTGGTGTTAAGTTTTTTAAGGTCTTTATGTATTCTAGAGATTATTGCTCTAACTGAGGTGTATGTGGTAAATATTTTTTTCCCATTATGTAGGCTCTCTCTTCACATTATTGTTTTCTTTGCTAAATAGAAACTTTTTCATTTGAATCCACTCCATTTAGTGGTTCTTAATTTTACTTCTTGTACTTTAGGAGTCTTGTTAAGGAAGTGAGGTCCTAAGCTAACATGATGAAGATTTGGGCCTACTTTTTCTTCTATTGGCATAGGGTCTCTGTTCTAGTGCCAAAGTCTTTGATCCACTTTGAGTTGACTTTTGTGCAGGGTGAGAGATAATTTCATTTTGGTACATATGGCTGTCCACTTTTCCCAACACCATTTGTTGAATAGAGTATGCTTTCTCCAAAGTATATTCTTGATGCTTTTGTCTAGAGTGAGATAACAATATTTATATGGGTTTGTCTCTGTCTTCTATTTATACCATTGGTCTATATGTCTATTTTGGTGTGAATACCATGCCTTTTTTTGTTACTATTGCCCTATTGTATAGTTTAAGATTTGATATTGTGATGTCTCCTGTTTTACTCTTCTTGCTAAGCATTGCTTTGGCTATTCTGGGTATCTTATTTTTCCAAATGAATTTCATGATTGCTTTTTCTAGTTCTATGAAGAATGCCATTGGGATTTTAATGGAAATTGCATAAAACCTGTATGGTGTTTTTTGGTAGTATGACCATTTTTACAATATTAATTCTGCCTATCTAGGAGCATGGGAGATCTTTCAATCTTCTAAGGTCTTCTTAAAATTCTTCATTTAGTGTTCTGTAGTTTTCATTGCAGAGGTCTTTCATTGGTTTTGTTAGATTGATTCTTAAGTATTTTATTTTACTTTTTTGAGGTTATTGTGAATGAGGTAGTTTTTCTAATTTACCTTGCAGTGGATTCATTGCTGATGTATAGAAATTCATTTGAGTAATGAGTATTGATTTTATATATTGTTACTTTGTTGAATTTATTTATTAGTTCTGGAAATTTTCTGGTGGAATTTTTAGAATCTTCTAAATACAGAATTATGCCATTGGAAAAATAGCGATAGTTTGAGTTCTTCTTTTCCTATTTGTATCCCTTTAACTTCTTTCATCTGTCTATTTGCTCTGGCTAGAGTTTCAAGGACTTTGTTAAAGAGAAGTGGGGAAAGAGGGCATTCCTGTCTGGTTCCAGTTTTTAGAGAGAATGCTTTTAATTTTTCTCCATTTGGAATGATGTTGGCCTTGGGCTAAGCGTAGATAGCTTTTACAATATTGAATATGTTTCTGCTATTTCCAGTTTTTCTAGGGTTTTGAACAAGAAGAGGTGTTGTATTGTGTCAAATGCTTTTTCTGCATTTATCATAATATTTATATGATTCTTATCTTTAATCTGTTGAAGTGATGCATTATGTTTATTGATTTCTGTATGTTGAACCAACCTTGCATTCCTGGAATGAAATCTATTTGATCATGAGCCATTTTATTTTTAATAAGTTTTTGTATGCAATTTGCCAGAATTTTATTGAGAATTTTTGCATCTATGTTCATCAGGGATATACGAGTACAAATGTCTGCTTGCTTTTGGTTCTATTATCTTCACATACCTTTTCCAACTTGTCTCCTTCATTCTGTGGGTGTCTTTACCTTTCAGGTGAGCTTTTTATAAAAAAAATTGTTTCTTGTTTGTAAAGCCACTATGCCAATTTATGTCTTTGATTGGAAATTTTATTCCATTTCCATTCAATATTATTTTAGAGGGTTTTTAAAATATTTTTTCCAGTTTGATTTATTTCTAATGGTTAATTCATATTTGATTCTTCTTTAATTTAATATTCTACTAAGATTTACCCCTATTTATATATATTTGTTTTTAATTTTATTTTTTTTTAAATTTCTTTAGCATGAAATATTTCAATATATCATTTTGTAGTTTAGGCTTCATGGTTATTTCTTCTTATCCTGGAAAAGTTTTATTTCATCTTCAAGTCTGATGGGTAATTTTGCTGGTATAGTAGTCCTGTTGGTCATCTGTTTTCTTTCAGAGATTCTCCAAGTCCCCTTGGTTGTTAGAGTCTGAGCTGGAAAATCAGTTTAAATTGTAATTGGCTTGCCTGTAAATGTGACCTACTGTTTTTCTCTTGTGATTTTAAAACTATATCCTTATTATATCTATTAGGAATTTTAAAAATGTTTTTCTTTTAGTTGTCAATGGACCTTTACTTTATTTATATGTAGTGCTGAGAATTAAACCCAATGCCTCACACTTTTTAGGCAAGCACTGTACCATGGAGCCACAACCATTTTTATTATGAAGAGTATCTTTTTAGATCTTGACAATTTGTAGTTCTAAATATATCTTGCATTTGAATTTTGATCTTATTCCTAAATTTTGGAAATGTTCTGATATTGTTTTATTTAATAACTTATGCATAACTTTATTTTTTTCTTAAGGCTTCTCAGTAAATTTTTTATTTATCTTGGTTATTTTTAGATATGCATGACAATAGATGTCTTTTTGATTATAAAAGTAAAGAATATAATTTGTTCTAATTTGGTCAATAGTACTTCCCCATCCTGTCCCTTCCTCCTATTCTCCGTTCCCTTTCCTCTACTCCACTGATCTTTCTGCTATTTAGTTACAGTTTTAAAAACTACAGTCTTGTGGATATACGTGATGGTGAGATTCAATGTGGTATATTTATACATGTACATCTTAAAAGAAATAAAATTAGAAATTAATGATAATTTTAAAAACATAAATTACTCTAAGACCCGAAGATTAAATAATATGCTTTTGAATCATAAATGAGTAGAAGAAATCAGGGGATAAATTTTTAAAACACTGAGCAATAAAGAATGATAGTGGTACAATTTATCAAAATCTCTGGGAGCATACAAGTGCAGTGCTAAGAAGAAAACTCATGATGTTGTGCTTGTACCTTAAAGCATAGAAAGACACCAAATGCATACTCAGACATCACAACTCAGGGATGTGGGAAAAGAAAAAAACAACAACAAGAACACCAAATTCAGAAGACAGGAAATAATTAAAATGAGAAACAAAATCAATGAAATCAATATATATTTTTAAAAAAAGTACAAAACTTTGATGAAACAAAGAGGTGGTTGCTTGAGAGGATAACTAACATTGATAAACTCTTAGCCAAACTAACCAAATGTAAAGGGAAAAAACTCAATCATCAAAATCCAACATAAAAAAGAAATATTAAAAAAGCAAAGGGAATTCAATGCAGGAAAGATAGTCTTTCCAAGCCAAATAAAATCATTGTATATTTATATGTTGAAAATGAAGGAAGAGGAGAGATGAAGAAGCAGCTGCAGTAGCAAAAAGAAATAAAATAAAAAATAAGGAATCTAAAAAAAAATATAACTACAGACACTACTGATAACCAGAGAATTATCATAAACTATTTTGAAAACTTATATTCTAATAAGCTAGAAAATCCTAAATATATAAAAAAATTTATACATCCTTATGACATACTCAAATTGAGGCAGGAAAATCTAAATATATAAATACAAAGCAGTGAGATTGAAGCAGAAATTAAAAGCCCTTTAACAAGAAAACTGTAGGACCAAATGGATTCTCACACTAGTTCTACCAGACCTTAAAGATGAAATAATACTAATCCCCCTGAAATTATTCCATGAATAGAAAGAGAGGGAACACTCCTAAATTCATTCTATGGAGATAGTATTACCCTGATACAAAAACTAGACAAAGACACATCAAGAAAAGAAAAGTTCAGACCAATGTACTTGATAAAAACAGAGGCAAAAAACTTAGTAAAATATCATGACATTACATGCTAACCACTTTAAGAAGACAGTACACCATGACCAAGTAACTTTTATCCCAGGGATACAAGTTTGATTCAACACACAATTCAATAAATATAATCTCCCATATAAATGGAGTTAAAGACAAGTATTACATGATCACCTCAATAAATACAGAAATAGCATTTAAAAAAACCCAGTATTCACTTGTTGGGAACCACAGCCAGATGTTGAGAGCCACAGCTGAGTTGGGATGGCGCCTGGCGTTTTGCCAGGGTGGAGTTTGTGGAGTTCCCGGAGTTCCGGTGGAGCTCTCGCGGAATTCCTAGAAAGTTTGCATGGGTGGAGTTGGCAGGT
>NW_026003318.1:1077343-1095274 GCF_001458135.2 Marmota marmota marmota
AACTTTTACATTTTTAGTACCCAAACAATCAGCTCAAAAGGTAGAGCTTAATGCAGTTTTACAAGCTTTTGTGATGTTTAAAGATTCTGTATTTATTTTCCGATAGTCAGTATATAGTTAATGCTATAGTATCCCTTGAAGATACTGGTAGGATTTCCCCTTCCTCTACTGTTTTCTCTTTGTTTTCCACTATACAAAGTCTAATCTGGGACAGAAAAGATCCATTCTTTATAGGACATATCAGGGCACATACAGATTGCTTGGAGCCCTTAGTTTGGGCAATGATTTAGCAGATAAAACTACACATGACATACATATTTTCTCTACACTAGAAGAAGCTACAAATTTTCATAAAAGGTTACATGTCAATGCTAATACTTTACAAAAGCGTTTTAAAATAATTAAGGAACAAGCTAAACAAATAATAAAACAATGTCAAAATTCTGTGACCTTTTTACCACAAGTTAATCTTCGAGTCAATCCTAGAGGACTGATACCTAACCATATTTGGCAGATGGACGTCACACACTTTTCAGAATTTGGAAAATTAAAATATTTGCATGTTACAGTTGATACTTCTTCTGGATTTTTGATGGGCTCCCTTCATGCTGGAGAAAAAACTAAAGATATTATAGCTCATTGCTTACAAAATTTTGCCACTGTGGGAGTTCCAAAACAGTTAAAAACAGATAATGGCACTGGTTATACTTCTACCTCTTTTAAACAATTTTGCTCATCATTTGGCATTACTCATATAATAGGAATCTCATACAATCCACAGGGACAACTCATAGTTGAAAGAGCTCATCAAACTATTAAAATGTACTTATTAAAGCAAAATGAGGGAATTGTGAAGGGGTATATATATCCCCCAAAGATAAACTTAAAATAACCCTTTTTACTCTAAACTTTTTAAATTTGGATTCATCAGGGCTTAGTGCTGCAGAAAGGCATATGTGTCCAAAAAATGTACATAAGCCCAAGGTACTTTGGAAGGATATTCTAACAGGACAAAGGAAATGTCCTGACCCAGCGATTGTCTGGAGTCGGGGGTCTGTTTCTGTGTTTTCACAGGGACAACAGCAGCCAATTTGGATTCCAGAGAGATTAACTAAAGCGATTTCTACAGACCAAAAAGAAGATGATTCGGCTCAAATCCGTAACAGCTGATATCCAGAACTCCTATTTGGCTATCCTTACATCTGTGACAGTGGTTCTCCCACACCTGGGGGCTAATGAGACCAGGATGCTTTTTTCAATATCTATTTTATTATTGCCCTTTACCACATCATGAATTTCTATTTTGTTTTTTGAGCTCATACAAACCTAGGTCAATGTTTTGCTGATCAGTTCTATTTTTTGACTATGGAGTTTTAAACATTGCAATGGAGATTTCACCTGTAAAACGTCACAAGGCCTTTACTATTATGTTATGTGTTGTATGTATTATATTATGTGTGCACACTTGTGTTTTGTGTTGTATGTCTGTATGTGTGTATGTCCATATATCATATATGACGAGAGCTCATGAAAAAATGGATCCAAATATTTTTTTCTTATTCACGTGATTTAAATGGTTTAATTTAAATTGGGTAAACAGCTGTTGAGGATTGTTTTAATATGTGAACAAAAAAGGAGGTTAACAGATCTGTTTGTTTACTTTAACCTTTCCTTTTCATTATATAATGATTCTGTTCAGGATAATATAAATTGTTCAGAAAATTGCTTTCTTTTAGTGCCTGCTGGAATGTTACATAATTTTTTCTTTAGCCATCATTTCCAGAATTCCTATCTTCATCCCAGTGCCGGTGAAGACAAAGATAAAACCAAACTACAGCTTCTGCAATAGCTATCACAACAAACTGTATAAACTGATGCATCAATGAATAATGTAACTCAACAAGTGATGCTCAACCAAAAAGTCGATTTGCTTTGGGAGGAAATGGACATATTAATGGATTCCTCTGCTTTGAACTGCTTGCAGAACTTGCCTGGATTATGTATCCCTTGTATGCATTGTGAACTATCTGTTGGTGCAGCGACTTGTGGTAGTGCCGGGGTATTTTTGTGATGGTGTCACCGGTGGTACAATTTTTCCAAAAGTAGCCATCAATTGGCTTGATGTCATGGCATTTTGTATCCTCTTCCCTTCTGCTTGTGATGGTCATTCAGATAAAATTTGAGGGCCAACAGAGGTGAGGCAAAGAACCTCACCCCCCCACTGGTACAAAGACCTATCCACAGGTGTGGCTGTATGCTGGACCCGTAGTCAATGACGGGTAAGATCCAGTTGCAATGGTACCAACCTAAGACAGGAGGCTGAAGCCTTGAGCTCAGCTCATCCGATGATGGGTAAGGACCATATGCAGTATTGGACAACCTAAGACAGGCAGAGTCCCTAAGCCACATGCTTGTTGTTTAATTAAACAGAGAGGGGGAGATGTTGAAAGCCACAGCCAGATGTTGAGAGCTGCAGCCTAGTAGGGATGGCGCCTGGCGTTTTGCCAGGGTTGAGTTCATGGAGTTCCCGGAGTTCCAGTGGAGCTCTTGTGGAATTCCTAGAAAGTTCACGTGGGTGGAGTTTTCGGGTAGAGTTCCGGTTGAGTGCTCGTGGAAGTGCCTGAGGTTATGGTTGAGCTCTTGGGGAATTCCTGGAGAGCTCGCGTGGTGTGGTGTGCGGTGTGGGTGCTAAAAATAAAGTTCATTCCTGCTTGACAAGTGGCTAGTGAATTGTGCCCAGCCAGACTGCGGCATTCACTCTTGGTGAAAACATGAAAGAAACTTACCTCAACAGTGAAAGGAATACAATACACATATCTCCACAGTGTAAGGCTGATGAATGACAGACCCTATGCCAACATCACACTGAATGGAAACAAACAAACAAAAATTGAAAAAATGTCTCTAAAATTAGGAACATGTCAAGAATGTCAACTCTCAAAACTCCTATTTAAAATAATTTTTGAAACTATTTCCATAGACTTGAGACAGTACAAGGAACCTCAGGGTATTGAAGTTGGAATAGAAAAATTAAAAATTAATATTTTCAATTTCTTATGATATAATCATATATCTAGAAGACCCTTTAAAGTCCACCAGAAGACTTCTAACACTGGTAAATAAATTCAGCAAAGTTGCCAGGCACAAGAATAAAATGTATAAACAATTGTCTTCCTATAATTTGATAATGAATTTCTTGAGAAAGAAATCAGGAAAACTATCCCCATTCACAATAACATCAAAATTAAATATTTAAAAATGAGTCCAATCAAGAAACTGAAGTACCTCTGCAATGAAAACTGCAGATCACTAAAGAAAGAAATTCAAGAAGATATTGATGATAGAAAGACTGTCCTTCTTGGATAGGTAGAATTAATATGATCAAAATGGCCATACTTCCAAGAGCATTATACAGATTCAATGGAACCCTCAACAAAATAACAATGGCATTTTTCACCGAACTAGAAAAAAATAGTCCTAAAATTTTCTGGATGAATAAAATCTGAGAGTAGGCAAAGCAATCATGAGCAAAAACAGTGGTGCAGGAAGTGCACAATACCAAATCTTAAATTATGCTACAGAGGTATACAGAAACAGCATGGTATTGGTCTCAAAACAGACATGAAGATCAATGGAATAGAATAGAAAACACAGAGACAATTCACTTGAATATGGTCATTTGATACTTGACAAAGGTGCCAAAATCATGTTGGAGAAAAGACAGCCTCTTTAAGAAATGGGGCTGGGAAAACTGGATATGCATATAGGAAAGAATGAAATTAGATCCTTATATCTCACTCTGTACAAAAATCAACTCAAAGTGAAATAAATAACAAAAAATTAGAGTAGAAACCTTGCAACTGCTAAAAGAAAACATAAGCTCAACATTCCAAAATGTCAGCACAGGTATTAACTTCCTTAAAAATAAATGTGAAAGCTCAAGAAATAAAAGCAAGAGTCAATCAGAGGGACAGCATCAAAATTATAAAGTTCCACACATGGAAAAATTATGAAGAAAGGGAGAAAATATTCATCAGCTGTTCTTCTGATTAACATCCAGAATATGTAGAGAACTCAAAATACTTACCACCAAAAAGCAAATAACTAAATGGATAAATGAGCAAAAGAACTGAACAGACACTTCTCAAAAGACATACTACACATGGTGAACAAATACATAAAAAATTTCACATCCATAAGAATCTAGGAAATCCAAATAAAAACAACTCTGAGAATTCATTTGACTTTAGTCAGAAAAACAATTATCAAGATTATAACTAATAATAAATGCTGGAGAGAATGTGGGGATAAATACACTCATATATTGTTAATGGGACTGTAAAATTAGGCAACCACTTTTAAAACAGTATGGAAGTACATTAAAAGACTGGGGTTGGATCCACCATGTGACTCAGCCATCCCACACCTCGTTACTTTTTTCAGCAGACAAAATCGCCATACTACACTGATTCAGGGACATCAATGGTTACAGCATTGTAACCATTCATGAAAGTCATAGTGTGAAACTGGCTCAAGTGCCTGTCAACAGATGAGCAGATGAAGAAAATGTGCTGTACACAAACAATGGAGTTTTGCTTAGCCAAAAGAGGAATGAAGCTATGGCATTTTCCAGTAAATGAATGGTACTGGAGAGTTAAGTGAAAAAGACAGAAAGTCAAAGGTTCAATGTTTCCCTTCATATGATGAGACACAGGCCACAGTTAAGTACTGCAATAACATAAAATGTACACTTCCCTGGTGTACAAATATGTGCTTTGCTCGGGTACTAAGAGATCCTCGTGTCTATCCATTTCTACCCAAGCAACAGGTAATTTGCAAACATCTGCATGTATACTTTCACTTGGTTCCCAGAATATCTCTCCAATTAATCTCATCCCTCCACAGCCAGAGGTGGTGGTGTGTGACTCTAATCCCAGCAGTTTAGGAGGCTGAGGCAATTGGATTACAAATTGAAAGCCAGCCTCTGCAATTTAGTAAGGTTTGAGCAATTTAGCAAAAACTTGCCTCAAACAAAACACATAAAAAGGGCTGCAGATGTTGCATAGTGTTTATGCACCCCTGGGTTCAATTTATGGTATTAAAAATTGACAAGAGAAAAATGTGTTAAGTGATTATCCCAGTTTGATCACTTAGTCGTTGCTGGAGCTGGATGACAGACTCCACTCTGCTTCCAAATTCTCATTTTATCAAAAATCCTTGAAGCCAACTTCTCACTTTAGGAGAGTTGTTGAGTTCATTAACATTTTCAAAAATCAATTTATATGTTATCTATTGTCATATCATAATTTAACTCAGGCACCACAGCCAGAAACTGGCTTTAGAATCTGACTAGACTGTAGAAGGTAATTGCTCTCACTACTATTGCTGATATCACCCAGCTCAACACTGCTTCTTGTTGATCCTCAGGTCCTAACTTACCAAATGGGAGGATTTAGTAGACATGACCTAACACCCCTACAGCTCCTCATCCTGTTCTGGAATGACTGAGCTCATCCCTCTTGAGACTAATTCTGGGCAGCAGGAGAGAGCGGCAGCTCAGTGGGTTGGCTGATTTATTCCATACTTCAACCAAGTTCACTTTAAGCTAGCAAAGTCAGGTGAAATGACCAAGTTTTCTCTCCCATGGGCTTGGACCCTGGGGATCCATTAGAGAAAGAAGGACATGTAAGGCTTGAAGGAGGAAGGTTCTGTGCATCAGAGGCAGCAGTTCATCCTTCTGTCCCACTCTCCAGAAGTAAGTGTGGCATGTTTGAGTCTGTTTTACTGGAACAAGGGAAGAGCAGAGGGAGATGACTGAGCAAAGCAATAAGGAAGCAGCTCCCAAGGAGAGGAGCTCTGAGAGTTCAGCATAAGAGAATACTAGAGGTGGGAGCTGTGGGCACTGAGTGTGTTCTGAGAACTCCCTCCTGGTGCTTTTGGCTCCTCACATCAGGAGAGCTGGGTGAGATCCGGGCCAGCTGCTCAGACTGAGCACTAAGATGCTTAGCCTGGCAGAGTGTGAGCACAGCTTGGGGTTTAAACATTTTAAAGAACTCAATGGACTATTGGGTGGAAATGTTGTAAATAAAAACTGTTACAAAAAACAACTAATTCTCTCAAAACCCATTCCCAGATTTCAGATGATGTAAGTCAAAATACTAAGTTGATTTGGGTTAGCTTTAACTAAGAAGATATTTTGGAGACCAGGTTTTCTTATCATAAGGAAACATTTATTTTGCACAAAGAATAGGCCATGCCATAACAAATTGTAAAACACAGGAGTCAGTTTAAATGTAAAATCAATTAGTGTGAACCTGTTGAAATTCCAGAATGTGATGCTCTCTGGGAGTGTGATCTTCATTTCACTGGGTCTTAAGGTCTGAATTTCTGAGTCTTTCCCATTTCAAGGAGAAGAAAAGGGAGTGAGACTACTCTGTGCTAAACACAGTGCTCAGATAATTGCATCATCCCAGATCTCAGCTGTGGTTGTTGGGAGTGAGTTAGCTGAGGCTCAGACAAACAATTGGCTTATTGGTCCTGGGCTGATTGTCTGTAACTCTTTTTCAAGAACATTCAGTCTCATTGTATTAATTATTATTGCTTTTTTGTAACTTTTGCAAAATGAACTCAGCCACCTACACTTGATGCAGTGATATGTGTTGGGTTCTTTCAAGTGAAGGATATTTCTTTCAACTCTAAGTATTTGAGCAGTATGCCCAGTAAAATGACAAAGGGAGACCATCATTCTGACACCCTTGTAGTCACAGAAGCAATACTCCCCAGGTTTTAGTGTAACCAAGAGAGTGGGGTTTCAAGAAATTCTGGCACATGAAATAAGGTGCAATACCCAATAAAGAAAGTTGCTGGTCATCCATGGAATTAGACCCTCATGTCTAACTCCCAGATCCTGACACTTCAATTACAGATGAATGGGAAGTAAATAATCTCATCCATTATCTGAAGTATGCAAGTTTTTAATTTAGTAAAAAAGATCACAATGTAGCAATCGCTATCATCTTTTTGATGGTACTCTGAACTCTCTTCTGATGAGAATCTAAATGTAAACGTATGTCTCCTTATTAAATAACTGGACCACGGAAAACATAAACTTACAGCCCGTTGTGTGATCAGGGCTTGGTACTGCCAGAGATGCTGGCACCTTTCTTCATCCAAAATGAAACCTGGACTAAACAAAGGAGTGGAGAAAGTACTACAGAAGGCCCTCATGCCCTAATATTCAGTGCACATATACTACACAATGATGTAAAAATAATATAAACTCACATATCATTAGTTTGAACATTCATACTAATTTATTTCAGAAAGTCATATTTAATTCTCTGCTGAGAGCCTACTATGCAATAGCCCCTGAGCCAGGTGGCAGAGACAGAGGATTCAATGGGTCCCACCCTGTCCCTTGGCAGCACCCAGCTGTGCTGATGTGCCCAGGCTTCAGGGGTCCTTGGCATGTTTGGGTTCCTTTGATAAACCCAGGGTAGCATCAGCTGTCCTCATTGCCCACTGCCCAGTCTCTCCCATGGATTCCCCCTCTTAGCTCTCTGCTCAACCAGATCCTCCTGTGTGAGCTCCAGAAGGAGACCTGACCCCATGTCACACACACTAGCTTCTCATCTGGTCCAGAACAGAGTCTGAGTCCTCATCCCTCCCTTCACAATTTTCCCGAAGTCTGAAACTTCCAGAACCCTCTTGTCTCTGCTGCTGCCCTGATGACCCAGGCAGGCTCCCCCAGGACTGGTCCTGCTCCTCAGTCTGTGCAGAGTGGTCCAGAGCCTGAGGGCCCCTGCAGCACCTCCTTGGAGTGGTGCTCAGTGCTGCTTCCCAGCTGTCCCTCTGTCCTTCCTTCCTGCTCTATGGTTCTTGCTGTCACTAATGTCCACACAGCCCACAGCATGTGTCTGAGCTGCTGCTCTGTTGTCTGTGACACTCACTAAATATGAGCTCCAGACTGTGGAATCTTGTGTATTTTAACCACTAGAGCGAGGAGCACTGCCATCAATCATTGCATAATTCGAAGGACCATGTGTCACCTTGATGGGGATATTGTGTTCATCTTCTCTGTGAGGTCATGAAATATTTTCCTAGTGTAGTTAGAAGCAGAGAAGCCGACTATCCTACCTCCCCAGTTGCCTTGTGATTCTGTGCTCCTTTTGGGTTCCTGACCATGCATATTTAATTCTCAGTGTGTCTCAATTAGATAGGCATCAAAAAGCTCTTCCATTTTTATGATAAACTCTCTTCCACATTTTTATTCATTTTTACCAGAGTTATATGTTGTGACAATTGATTTAAAGTTACTAAATATAAATAATGACAACAAACTCTTAATAGCTTTTCTTTCCTTTGGAAAATTAATAATGCAAATTGATTATACAATTAATACCTGGACATAATGTGGCATTAGTATTTCTGTAAGATGGAAAAACACAAAGATATGAAGTCAATAATCTCATATCAAGACTAGATAAATAAAGAAGTAAAAAACATAGACTGTAAATATAAATCATAATTTCTCCATATTTGGGAGAATGAATGATAGAAAAACTAATTTCCTGGACTGGGATGACTCAGGATAAAAGAGAGGTTATTTAGAGTGAAATTACAGTTATAAATTCCCAAGTAAAGGCATGGGCACAAAAATGAAGACAATATTATTTAGGAAGGGAATATTGCTCATTTTATCTAACTTTGATTTTCACTCTAAATGATTAACACCTTTTACTTTAATGATTAACTCTGAAGATGAGAATTATGAACATGTTAGCTATAATTCCTAAGGAACCACTGCTCACATGCTTCCTACTTGCACAGCTCAGCATAAGATCCACCCTCCTGCCTGTACTGGGTAAGAACTAAACTACAGTACAGGGAGATAAAACCAACAGCCCAAGATCCATGTGCTCTTACCTCATCTCAAACATGTAATTAGGCATGATCTCTAAAGGAGATCAAGACTAATACAAATTGAATTGAACAAATTGTTCTGTACAGAGTAAGACATTTTCCAATGGATGACTAAATGCTTAAAAATACAATGTAGGCACACAGGCTCATAGTCTGATATGCAACATAACTTAATTTAAAAATGTTATCATTCACATCAATGAAGTCTATTGTATATATGTGTCAAATGAGGACACAAATGCCTGAATTTATAGAATTTGTGCTATGGATACATTATAATAAATTATGTAATATAAAGAATAATTAACAAAATTAGGGCATTTAAAGATTCCTATAGAAATAAGAATATCTGCAAATGTGTTTCTCCTTTATCTATACCTGTGCTACATGTCTATTACCATGATAGTTTTAACTGCTGCTTTGAAAAACAGGTGAGTTTTGCCAGTAAATGGATGGAACTGGAGTCTATCATGCTAAGTGAAATAAGGGCAATCCCCCCAAACCAGAAGTCGAATGTTGTCTCTGATACATGGGTGCTAACACACAACAAGAGGACAGGGGAAGGATAAAAGATCAGTGGTTACACAATGGTGAGCCAAGAGAAGGGAGGGGAAGGGAATGGGAAAGACGTGGAATGAATCTGACCTAAGGCTGCTATGTTCACATCAGAATACACCACAGTGAGACCCCACCTCATGTACAACCACAAGAATGGGATCCTGGAGAGAAGAAGATACACTCCATGTTTGTATAAATGAGTCAAATTAAACTCTGCATGTATAACTAAAAGAGGAAATAAAAAAAATCAGGGTGAAAATTACTTTGTATGTTATTTGATTTGTCACTATTGTCATTTGTTATTTGCTTATACGAAGAATAAAATCATGCATGACTTACTTTGTTTTAGAGTTTGTAGGGCATCAACAATAGAATGTCCTCAGGGAAGAGCCACTATCCAGAACACATTTAAATCAGGGTGAATCTCACAGGACACACAACAAGTTTACCTACAAGAACTTTTGGATGGTGGCCCACTTCTAGGACCAGCAGAGCAGCTTCTGTTTAGGAGATAAGCAGCACAGCTCTGGGAGAAGACCCTGGCTTACTCAGCTGCAGCAGTGCCAGTGGGGAGGGGAGAGGAGGCACTAAAGGTGTGGAGGAGGCGAGGTCACTGAGGATGCAGACTCAAGCACACAGGGCACTTCTGCGCCCCACAGGCCACGTCTGTGGTGAACCTGAGTGCTGAGTTGGGGAGCTGGGAAAGCAGGATCCTGGCTTCCTCGGGGCTGAGCCTGGTGCATAGTCCTAGGAAACTCCTGTTAGTAGTCATCAGGCAGGAAGGCTCCAGCTACCTCACTGGGTTTGACACAAGTGGTACTCGAGTTTATATCTTAAAACATAAGATATACATCTGTCTATGACTTGCTGAATTGGTTACCTGAGAGAACTGGGACTGGGACATTGAGTTTAGGTCTCAAAATCAATTCAACAAAAGCTACACTGTTGGAGAAAAATTAATCCCTTCTTTACAAACACTAATAAAGATGATTCCTTTTTCTTTTCCTTTTCTGTTTCATTTCAGGTTAAGTTCTTATTTTGTTTATATTTCAAAGAAATTAAAGGAGTGTGTTTCCATGGAGAAATGGAACCAAACTTCAAAGGATTTTATGTTGTTGGGGCTATTACCCCCAAACCAAACTGGCCTTCTTCTTTTGTTCCTTATTATATTTGCATTTGTTCTTGCCTTGGTGGGGAACTCCGGAATAACTGCCCTCATCTTCTTGGACCCACGGCTCCACACCCCCATGTACTTTCTCCTCAGCCAGCTCTCCCTCATGGACCTGATGTACATCTCCTCCATTGTCCCTAAGATGGCATACAACTTCCTCTCTGGCCAGAGGAGCATCTCTTTCCTGGGCTGTGGTGTGCAAATGTTCTTCTTTATAACCATTGCCTGTTCTGAAGGCTTACTCCTGGCCTCCATGGCCTATGACCGCTTTGTGGCCATCTGCCACCCCCTCCACTATCCTGTCCGCATGAGTAAAAGAAAGTGTTTGAAGATGATCATAGGAACCTGGATACTGGGGTCCATTCACTCTCTGGCATATACCACCTATACCCTTCATCTTCCTTACTGCAGGTCTAGGGCCATCAATCATTTCTTCTGTGAGGTCCCATCCATGATGCCTCTGGTCTGTATGGACACCTGGATCTTTTGAGTATATTCGGTTTTTAAGTACAGGCCTGTTTCTCCTCCTTCCTTTCCTTGGCATCACGGCCTCCTGTGGACGGATCCTTTTTGCTGTCTTCCACATGAGCTCAAAAGAGGGGAGAAGAAAGGCCTTCACCACGTGCTCCACACATTTAACCGTGGTGACGTTTTACTATGCTCCTTTTGTCTACACTTATCTCCGGCCCAAGAATGTCTGCTCACCAACAGAAGATAAGAACCTGGCTGTCTTCTACACCATCCTCACCCCCATGCTCAATCCCATTGTCTACAGCCTGAGGAACAAGGAGGTGCTGGGGGCCATGAGGAGAGTGTGGGGGATGCTCTCCTCCAGGAAAAAATGAGAATGGCTGTCCCTGCTTCTCTGCATTGCTTTTATTTTTTTTGCAGACTGTAAATCTCTAGAGCAATGCTGACCTTTAGATGTATAATATGATCCACACATATAACTAGATTTCTACTGAGATATTCATCAGTTAAAATTCATTAGATGATATATTGATTACTATATATAACTATAATAATTATTATATATTTGGTTAAAATGTTACAATTAATATGAATAATATCAATTAATTTCACATTATACTATATTATATATAGTATCTTGTTTCATAGAGTAATAATAATACAATATTGGTACTCTTATTGATATTTATCATTTATACATATCTTACATGAATTATTACTGTGCTTGTATATATAATTTTATTCTAATTTTGCTCAGCGTTGTGTCAATTATATAAACCATAGCAACTTGAACTTTTCAAATATCAAGTGTCCCAATGTCACATGTGGCCAGTGTCAACTAAAGTTAGTACCTTTTGGTAACTTCAGTCCTCTCCTTTAGGACCTAATGTGCCTTGTTGTTCTCTGTTCCCTGTTCTTGGGATAAACAATTGTACTCCAAACTCTTAAAAATAGCCATTTGTTTTTCTTGTAAAAGTTAGTTTTAATACTTGCAGAAATAAATAAGTTGAAGTGGTTCCTAGAATTCACCATTATTACAGCTCTAATTGTTCTCCTTGCAATATAATATGGAAAAATGTTCTTTCTTTCATGGGGACGAAATAATACTGTTCTCTTTTATGAATTCTTTGACAAATTATTTGCATGTAACAGGGTAGAGGAGAGTGTGGCTTTGGAGTCATGAATCAAAACCTCCAGAGATCAAGCAAGAAGCAGTTACCATGTCTATATACTCCACCGGTAGCTAAGCAGATTACACACAGCCACCAATGCAATTTCTGGCCAATTGTCCTTGCAGCATCCAATCAAGGAGCATGCCATAGAACAAGCGCTGGGATCATAATATGTGGCCTCACACCCAGGTCTGTGAGTAACTGAATCACAGAGATTTGAAGATCTACTCAAGAGCACACCGGATCCTAGGGTAGGAGTTGGGGACCAAGGGGGAGAGTCCTGCAGAGCCCAGGTCATGCAGCATTCACTGAAGCACAGATGTTCTCCCTACAAACTCCTTCCTTGAATCAAAGTGATTCTTGAATAAAGACCATTACAAAGTGAGTCTGATGTTATTACACATTGTCTGACTATCTGCCAGGTGCACACAGGGTGGGGATTTTATAATAGAGCCTCCTAAAGTTGATTTTGCAGGAAGTTTTCTAAGAAATCTGATTGGACTTTGAAGCCTCTAAATGAAATGAACTAATAAAGATAGATTTAACACATACACAAAAAATGCCTTCCTCTAAGGTCTTCACCACTCTTTATTGTGCTTTGCAGAATTTGGAATGACTTCTTCTATTCTCTACCTGAGATATCATGAGGGTCCTGACCTTTCAGAATAAACCAGGTGCAGGTCACTTTTATCAGGAAGCTTTAGGTAATAGATTCCATAGAGCCAGAATAAGTCCTTCAGAAAGCTGATCACAGCTCTGTGCTCATCTGTAGGAGGAATGACTGTGTATGAACCTCAGCTAGAGATGACACAAAAAAGTGTTCATTAGAATAAATGTTTTGTGTCTACTATGACATCTATAACCCAAATTGCCACCTATGTAGGAATGGTGAGGTCAGCATTTAACATCATCACTAGCAATAGGAAACTGTGAACTAGATCAGATTCAACAGCAGGAATCTACCACATCATCCAATGTATTAATAATGCCAACAACATGTATGGGGTAGGAATTACATAAACTATATAATTTTTTCAGATACTGGAATTATAGTTTGTTAATTGCAAAGAAGATAGTGTAGGAAGGCAAAAGAAAGTTTGGAATTTGTGAAAAGTGTACAGAGGAGGGGTAGAGATAGGAAGCAGATAATGGCTGTTAAAAAGGAAGAAAAAATAACTTAAAGTAATAAAATATTAAAAGAGAGGCAGAGAAAAAAACAGAAAAAAATAGTTATTACTGGGGGAATAGAGTGAAGACAGTGCAGTAAGAGGAACAAAAGCCAAAAAAAGTTTGGAACAAAGAAATAAGTTTACATTATTACAACTCAATCCCACCAATAATTTTACCCCACCTACACCAAACCATGGTTACCTAGTGAATGGGTAAAGAAGAAAGCAANTGCAGCACCTCCTTGGAGTGGTGCTCAGTGCTGCTGCCCAGCTGTCCATCTGTCCTTCCTTCCTGCTCTATTGTTGCTGTCACTAATGTCCACACAGCCCACAGCGTGTGTCTGAGTTGCTGCGCTGTTGTCTGTGACACTCACTAAATATGAGCTCCAGACTGTGGAATCTTGTGTATTTTAACCACTAGAGCCAGGAGCACTGCCATCAATCATTACATAATTCGAAGGACCATGTGCCCCTTGATGGGGATATTGTGTTCATCTTCTCTGTGAGGTCATGAAATTTTTTCCTAGTTTAGTTAGAAGCAGAGAAGCCGACTATCCTACCTCCCCAGTTGCCTTGTGATTCTGTGCTCCTTTTGGGTTCCTGACCATGCATATTTAATTCTCAGTGTGTCTCAATTAGATAGGCATCAAAAAGCTCTTCCATTTTTATGATAAACTCTCTTCCACATTTTTATTCATTTTTACCAGAGTTATATGTTGTGACAATTGATTTAAAGTTACTAAATATAAATAATGACAACAAACTCTTAATAGCTTTTCTTTCATTTGGAAAATGAATAATGCAAATTGATTATACAATTAATAGATGGGACATAATGTGGCATTAGTATTTCTGTAAGATGGAAAAACACAAAGATATGAAGTCAATAATCTCATACAAAGTCTAGATAAATAAAGAAGTAAAAACATATAGACTGTAAATATAAATCATAATTTCTCCATATTTGGGAGAATGAATGATAGAAAAACTAATTTCCTGGACTGGGATGACTCAGGATAAAAGAGAAGTTATTTAGAGTGAAATTACAGTTATAAATTCCCAAGTAAAGGCATGGGCAAAAAAATGAAGACCATATTATTTAGGAAGGGAATTTTGCTCATTTTTATCTAACTTTGATTTTCATTCTAAATGATTAACACCTTTTACTTTAATGATTAACTCTGAAGATGAGAATTACCAACACTTTAGCTATAATTCCTAAGGAACCACTGCTCACGTGCTTCCTACTTGCACAGCTCAACATAAGATCCACCCTGCTGCCTGTACTGGGTGAGAACTAAACTACAGTACAGGGAGATAAAACCAACAGCCCAAGATCCATGTGCTCTTACCTCATCTCAAACATGTAATTAGACATGATCTCTAAAGGAGATCAAGACTAATACAAATTGAATTGAACAAATTGTTCTGTACAGAGTAAGACATTTTCCAATGGATGACTAAATGCTTAAAAATACAATGTAGGCACACAGGCTCATAGTCTGATATGCAGCATAACTTAATTTGAAAATGTTATCATTCACATCAATGAAGTCTATTGTATATATGTGTCAAATGAGGACACTAATGCCTGAATTTATAGAATTTGGACTATGGATACATTATAATAAATTATGTAATATAAAGAATAATTAACAAAATTGGGGCATTTAAAGATTCCTATAAAAATAAGAATATCTGCAAGTGTGTTTCCCCTTTATCTATACCCATGCTACATGTCTATTACCATGATATTTTTAACTGCTGCTCTGAAAAACAGGGTGAGTTTTGCCAGTAAATGGATGTAACTGGAGACTATCATGCTAAGTGAAATAAGGGCAATCCCCCAAAACCAAAAGTCGGATGTTGTCTCTGATACATGGGTGCTAACACACAACAAGGGGACAGCGGAAGGATAAAAGACCAGTGGTTACACAATGGTGAGCCAAGAGAAGGGAGGGGAAGGGAATGGGAAAGACGTGGAATGAATCTGACCTAAGGCTGCTATGTTCACATCAGAATACACCACAGTGAGACTCCAACCTCATGTACAACCACAAGACTGGGATCCTGGAGAGAAGAAGATACACTCCATGTCAAATTAAACTCTGCATGTATAACTAAAACAGGAAATAAAAAAAATCAGGGTGAAAACTACTTTGCATGTTATTTGATTTGTCACTATTGTCATTTGTTATTTGTTTATATGAAGAATAAAAACATGCATGACTTACTTTGTTTGTTTTAGAGTTTGTAGGGCTTCAACAAGTAGAATGTCATCAGGGAAGAGCCACTATCCAGAACACATTTAAATTAGGGTGAATCTCACAGGACACACAACAAGTTTACCTTCAAGAACTTTTGGATGGTGGCCCACTTTGAGGGCCAGCAGAGCAGCTTCTGTTTAGGAGGTGAGCAGCACAGCTCTGGGAGAAGACCCTGGCTTACTCAGCTGCAGCAGTGCCAGTGGGGAGGGGAGAGCAGACACTAAAGGTGTGGAGGAGGCGAGGTCACTGAGGATGCAGACTCAAGCACACAGGGCACTTCTGCGCCCCACAGGCCATGTCTGTGGTGAACCTGAGTGCTGAGTTGGGGAGCTGGGAAAGCAGGATCCTGGCTTCCTCCAGGGCTGAGCCTGGTGCATAGTCCTAGGAATGTTCCTGCCAGGAGTCAGCATGCAGGAAGGCTCCAGGTACCTCACTGGGTTTGACACAAGTGGTACTCGAGTTTATATCTTAAGACCTTACATTTGTCTATGACTTGCTGTGATGCTTACCAGAGAGAACTGGACAGGAACATTGAGTTTAGGTCTTAAATTCAACAAAAGCTACTGTTGGAGAAATACAATTCTTTCTTAAAAAACACTAGCAAAGATGATTCTTTTTATTTTCCTCTTCTATTTTTTTTTTCAGGTTAGTTCTTGGTTTTTATTTTGTTTACATCTCAAAGAATTAAAGAAGTGTGTGTTCATGGAGAAATGGAACCAAACTTCAAAGGATTTTATTTTGTTGGGGCTGTTACCCCCAAACCAAACTGGCCTATGTCTCTTGCTCCTTATCATATTTGCATTTGTTCTTGCCTTGGTGGGGAACTCCGGAATAACTGTCCTCATCTTCTTGGACCCCTGGCTCCACACCCCCATGTACTTTCTCCTCAGCCAGCTCTCCCTTATGGACCTGATGTACATCTCCACCACTGTCCCTAAGATGATATATAACTTCCTGTCTGGCCACAATAGCATCTCCTTCCTGGACTGTGGCGTGCAAATGTTCTTTATAAACATTGCATGTTCTGAAGGCTTAATCCTGGCCTCCATGGCCTATGACCGCTTTGTGGCCATCTGCCACCCCCTCCACTATCCTGTCCGCATGAGTAAAATCATGTGTTTGAAGATGATCATAGGAACCTGGATACTGGGGTCCATTCATTCTCTGGCATATACCACCTATGCCCTTCATCTTCCTTATTGCAGGTCTAGGGCCATCAATCATTTCTTATGTGAGATCCCATCCATGATGCCTCTGGTCTGTATGGACACCTTGGACTATGAGTACATGCTGTTTGTGAGTGCAGTCCTGTTTCTCCTCCTTCCTTTCCTTGGCATCACGGCCTCCTATGGACGGGTCCTTTTTGCTGTCTTCCACATGCGCTCAAAAGAGGGGAGAAAAAAGGCCTTCACCACGTGCTCCACACATTTAACTGTGGTGATATTTTACTACACACCTTTTGTCTACACTTATCTCCGTCCCAAGAGTTTCCGCTCACCCACAGAAGATAAGAACCTGGCTATCTTCTACACCATCCTCACCCCCATGCTCAATCCCATTGTCTACAGCCTGAGGAACAAGGAAGTCCTGGGGGCCATGAGGAGAGTGTGGCGGATGCACTCCTCCAGGAAAAAATGATCATGGCTGTCCATGCTTCTCTGGATTGCCTCTTTTGACATAGACTGTAACTCTCTCAAGCACTGCTGACCTATAGATGTATAATATGATCCACACATATAAGTAGATTTCTACTGAGATATGCATCAGTAAAATTAATTAGATGATACATTGATTATAATGTATAAATATAATAATTATTACATGTGTTACAGAGAAAATGTTTTTTTTATTGGTTGTTCAAAACATTACAAAGCTCATGACATATCATCTTTCATACATTTGATTCAAGTGGGTTATGAACTCCCATTTTTACCCCAAATACAAGTTGCAGAATCACATCGGTTACACATCCACATTTTTACATAATGCCATATTAGTGACTGTTGTATTCTGCTACCTTTCCTATCCCCTACTATCCCCCCTCCCCTTCCCTCCCATCTTCCCTCTCTACCCCATCTGCTGTTATTCAATTCTCTCCCTCGTTTTTTTCCCCTTTCCCCTCACAAACTCTTATATGTATTTTTGTGTAACAATGAAGGTCTCCTTCCATTTCCATACAGTTTCCCTTCTCTCTCCCTTTC
>NW_026003318.1:1097112-1145969 GCF_001458135.2 Marmota marmota marmota
GCTCCCTATTTACCTCTCTTATTGTTTCTCTTGCTGAGAGAAAACTTTTCAGTTTAAGTAAGTCCCATTTGTTGATTTTTGTTATCAACTTTTGTGCTATGGGTGTCCTATTAAGGAATTTGGAGCCCGACCCCACAATATGTAGATCGGAGCCAACTTTTTCTTCTATCAGGCGCAGAGTCTCTAATTTGATATCAAGCTCTTTGATCCATTTTGAATTAACTTTTGTGCATGGCGAGAGAAAGGGGTTCAGCTTCATTTTGTTGCATATGGATTTCCAGTTGAGAAAATATTTTTGTTAATGCTACTACTAACAAATTAATCTTATATTTTACTATATAGTATACATTTATTTTTTCATATACTAATATTAATAAAATATTTGTTCTCATGTTGACAATTATAATTTTTATATATTTGACATTAATTATTACTGTGCTTGAATAACTTATTTTCATTCTAAATTTGCACAGCCTTGTGTGAGTTTTAGAACCCATACCAACTTGCACTTAACATATTTCAAATGTTCCAAGATCATATTTGCCAGTGTCTATGGACAATAGGACCTCTTGGTGACTTGCACTCTTCTCCTTTAGGAACTGATGTGCCTTATTGTTCTATGTTCCTTTATTTGGGATAAAGAATTCTACTCTGAACTCTTTTTAAAAAACCTCTTGTTTTCTTTTAATTTTAGTTTAAATGCTTGTAGAAAGAATGAACTTCAAGTGGCCCCTAGAGTCCAACATTATTACATCTCTAATTTTTCTCGTTGCACATAATATGGAAAAAACATTCTTTCTTTGATACTATTCTTTCATTGTCTTTTTAAAATTTTTTGATGCATTACTCGCCTTGGTCCTTAACTTCGGTAGGAGATGGCTCTTGGCTCTTATCACCAGTGGCTCCTCTGAGCAGCTCTTTGGGGTCTTCTTTCTTACCATCTGGGGAGTCAACACAGTGTGCCTCTCTCAGTTGCATGGCTGTCCCTGCCCAGCCTCACAGGCAGCCTGTGTCTGCAGGTATCACTGGGTCTCATGCTTTCTAATCTGCCTGCCTGGTCAGTTCCATGAGCCATCAGCCACATGCCCAGCTCTTTCCTAAAGGTAACTCTCCATCCCATGTCCTGTCCGATTTCCCCAAACCCAGGCTTATGAGCTGTCTTGAAGTCCCTTGACCTGACAGTCCTGGAGTGAGTCAGCACAACTAGCTGAGGTGTGACCGGTGATAACTTCTATGAATTCTATCTCATGCATGTGCTTGGCATTGTTTTTGATGTACACATTCATCCTGATTCCTCGGTGTGTCTGAAGATTTTGTGGGCCACCAGATATTTTCAATGTTTTTCTTTTCTTTTTCAGCAGGGATTCCTTTTTTTATTCCCTTTTGTTTAAGAACCAGGGCTGAGACAATCAGATGCAAATGTCAGATTGCATATAACTCAGAAATCCTATGGAAAGTAAAGAGAAGGATAATAGTGACGGAGGAGGAGGATGATCTCATCTTTAAATATTTAGGAGTAAATGAAAGAAGACTTTATAATCATTTAGATCTGAAGCAATGATATTGAAGGGTTCAGTTTTAGGCCCAAATGCCTATGGCCTTCAATTTACAGGACACTTGTATGTGCACTGTGTCACCTCAAATGATGCAAGCACTCAGTATTAGAGACTGCAAAAGCATCTACTATAGGAAGTAACTGCTCTTCTTCCAGACTTTAAAGAGAAGTAATAAAATGAGTTGTAGTGTTGAGGTAAATCATATAACAAAAAAATTAATCATTACTACAGTCCACATTATCACACTGCTGAACCACATTGTGAAGAGAAAGATAATCTTCCTTCAAAAGAAGATAGGAAAAAAGTACTCATTTGTTTTTTTTTCCTAAATCAAATTCTCCTAAATTAATATATGAGATATATATATATACACACACACACACACACACACATACATACATACATACATACATATACTGTGCATTAAAAATCATCCAAAGAGACACAGGTGCTATAAAATCTTTCTGTCACAGTTGGAGGTGAAAAAATGAATAACATGAAATAAAATATAAAGACTGTAGATTAACAGCTGTTTTACAAATGACTGAAATGATGCATAAACCATAGGAAATGGGGTACTGTGAGGTGAAGAGGAACTGTGTAATTTTCCCCAAGAGGCATCAGGGTCCAATAATCAAGACCACTTTGAGTAGACTCTGATAATGTGGTAGAAGTTAGGGAAATGTTAACACTGCTAACTCCTTCTACATGACACCTGCTAATGTCAGGAACTTCCGGGTAAGAAGAGCCTCTGGGTACAGTTATATGACAGTGGGCATTAACATATTATTTTCCTGAGCCAGAGGACCTAGAAGGGTAAAGGATTTCAGAAAGTCATTTCTGATTGTCTTGGAGTTCTCCATATTCACAGGCGGTAAAGAGTTAGTGGCATGAAAACTTACTTTGTCTCTGATCTTTGTAGGAATGTCAGCATAAAACTCAATTTAAAAATAGATGAATGTCTAACAAAGGATTTCTATCTGAGAATAAAATTAGAATTGCACTGCATGATACTGCTGCATGAACAGTGTATGTTATGGTGTCTGGAGAACACAGGAAAGGTTGAGGGTTTATTAAGAAGAGGAATCTTCAGGAGTTATTCAGGAACCTGGCAAACTCTGAAAAATTAGTCCAGCAGCAAATTGTAAAACTACGCTAAATATAATGTCAGCAATTGCATCAAAAGATGCTAAGAACAGAATTAGAGTCTCAAAGCAAAGAGCTTGGCCTTCTGAGGCAGTTCCCAGAGTAGTCCTTCTGGCATCTCAGCTGTACCTTAGCTGGACATTCCAGGAGTTGGTCTGTCTGTCTCTTTTGCAAGCTCAGCTTCCACATTGGCAAGAGGGGCCTCATGGAGCCCATTACTGATATTATAGAACACATTCCCTCCAGTTTTCTTTCCACTAAACTAAGTTCAGAGAGATGCACAAGTTTCCCAACGCCATAGTGTTTCAGAGAACAGTGGCCAGGCTCCTGGTTCCCTCCATTATTCACTGCCTAGAATGAGAAAAGGGCTTGCACTCAGCACCTCTGCTAAATTCAGTATCCTTCAGGTTCTTTCCAAGGACAGCAATAGAGATGAACAACACAGTTTGTACCTTAGTGCATTCAAGCTGTGATAACATGACTTACTAAGGTAGGGAGCATAGAAGCAATGTAAATCAATTCCTCATGGCCCTGGATGCTATGAAGCCCACTATCATCAGGGCTGCAGATTTAGTGCATGGTAAGGGCTGTATCCTTGTTAAACATGGTGCCTTCTTGCTGCATCCTTACATGGTGGAGGGTGAACCAGCTCCCACCCAGCTATATTCCAAAAGTACTGATTCCATTTATGATACCTGAGCTTTACGACTGAATAGGCACCTTCCACACATTCTACCTCCTATAACATTACTTTGGGGTTAGGATTGTGGCATGTTTGTTTGGGAGAGGACACAAACCTTCCCACCATAGCACATTCTCACCAGTACCCAGGTTTACATAATGTTCTTCCTTTCTTACCCTCTGATTCTGCCCTTCCCAGGGCAGTTTCAGAGCGTTCTACCTATTCATCCACATCCTTCTTCAAAATAGAAGGGCCAAGTTTATGTTTTATGGCTGTGCTATTGCCATGTTGAAATTTTAAATGATTTTATCTGGGCATGCATGAAAGTTGAGGGGCTAAGCTGGTGGCAGCATTGCTTACCGTTTAGTTCAGAAGCAAGGCTCACACACTTACTCTCAAGCAAACTGTTGACAGAGATATTAGTTTTTCCTTTTCATGAACACAAACAGAGTTCTTGGAGAAGTTCATGGTTTCACTGCACCCTCTTGAGACACAGGGTTGGGACTGGGTTCAGATGATGGCAGTTAGGGCAGCAGGACCATAAGTTTTTGACACTGACACTTCCTGATCTCAAGAGTTGCTAACTGCTAAATTTTCAGTGTGGTGTGGCATACAGGTAGATATTTAGGCCAGTGGAAAATAGTAGAGCCAAGAAATAAACCCTCCCATACCTGACCAAATTATCTTTGAAAAGGGATCCATTAACATCTATGTGGGAAGGAAATTCTTTTCTATAAAATTTGATGGGAAGATTGGTTATTATTTTGAAAATACTGAATCTTCATATTTACCTTATATCACATAGGAAAAAAAAAAGCAAGTCCAAATCGTTTCAAGATCAACATGTGGAAGCTAAAAAGTGTTGAATAAAAGCATAAAGGCCAACTTAATGTGATGTCCTTCACAGTGATTTGGTGGATATGACGCCAGAAGAACAAATAACGCAAGGAAAAATAACAGAGTCAGTGAAAATACTGCACGCAGCACAGGGAGCGATTTCTAGCACCGAGTAAGAAGTGAAATGCAGAAGACACGACACCCACACCTTAGACAGCGTTGACCAGAGAGTGAGCAAAGAACCCAAACAGGCTTTGGTTTCACCCAAGAAGACACAAATGGGTAATAAGCACATTAAAAATGCTCACCATCAGCGATTACTAGAGAAATGCCCATGAAACTCACAATCAGACACCCTTTCACACATTCAAGAAACAACACAGAATAAATGTTCTGAGAAGGGTGTGAGAAATTGGAAACTTTGTATGGCCATATGGCTATTTGAAGTGATATTGCCCTTGTGGAAAACAGCAGCTGGTGCTGATGGCCGTGCTCACCATGAATGCCCTTGAGACGCCACAGAACTGAACACTCAAAAGTGGTAAGATGTACACTTTATCTTAGTTTCTTACCTTCACCTTAAAGCCAACACATTTAATAAGCTGAACATTTTCAAATCTTATCCCCCCAATGTATTTTAGTAAAATTAAGGCAGGATCCTGAGTCTGTATGCAGCAATTGATATTCCATGACAGTAGGCTGCTAATAATTTGCAAAGAAAACTTGAGGAGGAAAATTATTTTTGTAAATGTTATTCTGAATTAATTTGAGGCCAGTGAATTACAAGACACTATTCTGTATAATTTATGTAAAGAGCTTAAATTGTTTAGTTATTAGCAGGTAAAAAAGAGTATTTGAAATTAGTAACTCAACTGACACTATAAACCTCTTTCATTTGTGTTTTATATCTGTATGCCAAGGACAAACTTGCCATGAGACAGTCAATATTGTCCTGATTTATTGTTCTGGGAAAGGAGAAGCACAATTGATATTATTCTTGTGTGTAATGCTTATTTGAACAACTTCTTGTGTCCTATACACCTGGCTTTATTGTCCCTTACCTTGAACTTGACCAGATCACAGATATCTTCATGAAAAATAGTTCTGACTACCTGAGAATTTGTGTTATTTCCATTAGAAAATTGTCCTTACTTGGAGAATATTTTGACAGAGTAGCACCTGAATAAGTTTATTACTCTGTAGATCAAGCTGAGGACACACATATTCTACATAAGGATTAATATTCTTAAGTACTGCCTGCTTCAAATGAAGAATGTGTTTCCACATTTTGAGACACAGTGCCTCATTTCATTGCATAGACCTCTAATCCTCATTAGAGTTAAAAATGGGATACTGAAAATGCCTTATTTTAGTGATTCATATATTGATAAAGTATAGATTTATCAAAGGCATCATCATCATCATTGGGATGAATAAGTGAATCACAGAGATTTAAACATGTACTCAAGAACACACAGGATCCTAAGATAGGCACTGGGGATCAAGGCGGAGAGAGTTCTCAGAGTCCAGGTAATGCAGTTTCCATTGAAGCACAGATGTTCTCCCTACAAACTCCTCTGTTGGATCAAAATGCTCCTCATTAAAGACCATTTCAAAGTGAGTGTGGTGTTATTAAATATGGTCTGATTATCTGTATAGATGCAGCAAGAGTGTAATTTTCCATTAGAGCCTCCTTAGGTTGGCTTGCAGGAATTTTTTCTAAGAAATCTGTTTGTACTTTGAAGTCTCTAAATAGAATGAACTGATAGAGAAATATTTAACACATAAACAAGTAAATGCCTTCCTCTAAGATCCTTATCACTCTCCACCATGCTTAGCAGAAATTGAAATTGCTTTTTTTCTTCTCCACCTGAAATATCCTGAGGGTCCTGACCTTGCAGAGTGAACCAGGAGTCAGGTCAGTTTTACCAGGAAGCTTTAGGTTATGGATTCTGTAGGTCCAGAGGCAGTCCTTAAGAAAGCTGGTTGCAGCTTCATCTGGCCACCAGCAAGAGGAATTATCATGCATGAACCTCAGCTACCTAGAGTTGACAGCACTGTAAAGTGACTCTTCTGGAATCTTGAACAGATAAAACAAAGAGTGCTCATTAGAATGAATGTTTTGTGTCTACTTTGAAATCTAAAACTGTAATTACCATCTATATAGGAATGCTTTTGTAGAATTGCTGTCTTCATTAATATTCTCAAAAAATTAGTTTTATTATCTTTCTGCATGTGTAAGAGAGTAATAATATCGCTACTATTGCTGATATCACCCAGCTCAACATTGCTTCTTGTTCATCCTCAGGTTCTAACTTACAAAACAGAAGGATTTGGTAGACATTAACTAACACCCCTACAGCTCCTCATCCTGTTCTGGAATGACTGAGCTCATTCCTCTTGAGACTAATTCTGGACAGCAGGAGAGAGCAGCAGCTGAGTGGATTGGCTGATTTATTCCACACTTCAACCAAGTTCACCTTGAAGCTAGCAAAGTCAGGTGAAATGACCAAGTTTCTCTCCCATGGGCTTGGACCCTGGGGATCCATTAGAGGAAGAAGGACATGTAAGGCTTGAAGGAGGAAGGTTCTGTGCATCAGAGGCAGCAGTTCATCCTTCTGTCCACTCTCCAGAAGTAAGTGTGGCATGTTTGAGTCTGTTTTACTGGAACAAGGGAAGAGCAGAGGGAGATGACTGAGCAAAGCAATAAGGAAGCAACTCTCAAGGTGAGGAGCTCTGAGAGTTCAGCATAAGAGAATACTAGAGGTGGGAGCCGTGGGCACTGAGTGTGTTCTGAGAACTCTCTCCTGGTGCCTTTGGCTCCTCACATCAGGAGAGCTGGGTGAGATCCAGGCCAGCTGCTCAGTGTCAGGACCTAGTTGTTTAGCCTGGCAGAGTGTCAGCACAGCTTGTGGTTTAGACATTTTAAAGAATTCAGTGGACTATTTGGTGGGAATGTTGTAAATAAAACTATTTCTATTTCTCTCAAAACCCAGTCCCAGATTTCAGATGATATAAGTCAAAATACTATCATTGTACTAAGTTGATTTGGGTTAGCTTTAACTAAGAAGATATTTTGGAGACCAGGTTTTCTTATCATAAAGAAACATTTACTTTGCACAAAGAATAGGCCATGCCATAACAAATTGTAAAACATATGAGTTAATTTAAGTGTAAAATCAGTGGATGTGAACCTGTTAAAATTCCAGAATGTGATGCTCTCTGGGAGTGTTATCTCCATTTCACTGGTCTTCTCCGTTTAAGGTCTGAATTTCTGAATCTTCTCCATTGAAAGGAGAAGAAAAGGGAGGGAGACCTACTCTGTGCTAAACACAAGTGCTCAGTTAATAGCATCATCCCAGATCTCAGGTGTGGTTGTTAGGGGTGAGTTAGCTGAGCCTTGGCTTATTGGTCATGGGTTGATTGTCTGTAACTCTTTTTCAAGGACATTAAGTCTCATTGTAATAATTATTATTGCTTTCTTGTAACTTTTGCAAAATGAACTCGGCCACCTACACTTGCTGCAGTGATATGTGTTGGGTTCAGCAAAGTAAAGGATATTTCTTTCAACTCTAAGTATTTGAGCAGTATGCCCTGTAAAATGACAAAGGGAGACCATCATCCTGACACCCTTGTAGTCACAGAAGCATTGCTCCCCAGGTGTTAGTGTAACCAAGAGAGTGGGGTTTCAAGAAATTCTGGCACATGAAATAAGGTCCAATACCCAATAAAGAAAGTTGCTGGTCATCCATGGAAATAGACCGTCATATGTAACTCTAGTTTCCCAGATCCTAAAATTTAATTAGAAATGAATGGGGTACTGAAGTGAATAATCTCATCTCTTGTCTGACAGCATGAAAGCTTTCAACTTAAAAAAAAAGATAATTAATGTAGCAACCAAAGTCAAACATTGTATGATAGTTTAAACTCATTGTATCTGCAAATTTATATGTAAAAATAGGTCTCCATATAAATGATGGGACCACTGAAGATAAAGTTAGGGAATAACATGTGTTCATGTCCTGGTACTAACAACCAAATTAAACCTGGAGGATAAAAAGAAGTGGAAAAGTACCACAAAAAGTTCTCATGTTCTGCTTTTTAATACACATATACTACAAACTTATTTTAAAAATTGTCTTCTCACATTTCGTTAGTTGAATTATCATACTAATTCACAGAAAAGGCCTCTGAGTGTGTGTTTCCATTATCAAAACCAGTGTTGTAAATCCATCAACACAGAAGTTATGTTTGCTGCTGTGAAAACTAGAATGAAAGTCTTGTATATTATTTTAATGTGATTTTTTTATCATGTGATATTTGCTTGCACAGAGAAAAACCATGTGTTTTTAGAATTTCAGAAATTGGAAACCTTAATAGGGAAGAGACAATACTCAGAGAATATAATATATTCATCGTGGATTGTATAGGATACACAATACCTTCACAGTGTTAGAACAATGCTTTGGATGGTGACCCACTTCTAGGACCAGCAGAGCAGCTTCTGTTTAGGAGGTGAGCAGCACAGCTCTGGGAGAAGACCCTGGCTTACTCAGCTGCAGCAGTGCCAGTGGGGAGGGGAGAGCAGGCACTAAAGGTGTGGAGGAGGCGAGGTCACTGAGGATGCAGACTCAAGCACACAGGGCACTTCTGCGCCCCACAGGCCATGTCTGTGGTGAACCTGAGTGCTGAGTTGGGGAGCTGGGAAAGCAGGATCCTGGCTTCCTCTTGGGCTGAGCCTGGTGCATAGTCCTAGGAATGCTCCTGTCAAGAGTCAGCAGGCAGGAAGGCTCCAGCTACCTCACTGGGTTTCCTGTGCCTGGTATAGACTTTGTATTGCAAGACCATGTATGTGTCCAGGATGTGCTGAGATGGTTACAGAGAGAACTGGGGCAGGAACATTCTATTCAGGTCTTAAAATCAATTCAAGAAAAAGTACAGATTGAAAAAAATAAACTACAATTAATTCTAAACAAACACTAATAAAGGCAATTCATTTTTATTCTCTTTTACTGTTTCAACTCATGTTTAATGTTCAATCTTTATTTTTTACTTACTTTCAAGGAATTCCAGGAACTAGGTTTTCATGGAGAAATGGAACCAAACTTCAAATGATTTTATTTTGTTGGGGCTGTTTCCCCAAAACCAAACTGGCCTACTTCTCTTGCTCCTGATCATCTCTGTGTTTGTTCTCGCCTGTTTGGGGAACTCAGGAATGACTGCCCTCATTTTCTTGGACCCGCGGCTCCACACCCCCATGTACTTTCTCCTCAGCCAGCTCTCCCTCATGGACCTGATGTACATCTCTACCACAGTCCCCAAAATGGTGTACAACTTCCTCTCTGGCCAGAAAAGTATCTCCTTCTTGAGTTGTGGTGTACAAAGCTTCTTCTTTGCGACCATGGCAAGTTCTGAAGGCTTACTCCTCGCCTTGATGGCCTATGACCGCTTTGTGGCCATCTGTCACCCCCTCCATTATCACATATATATGAGCAAAAGAATGTGTGTGAAGATGATCTTGGGGTCCTGGACACTAGGTTCCTTCAATGGCCTCGTCCACACTGTGTATACACTTCATCTTCCATACTGCAGGACCAGGACCATCAATCATTTCTACTGTGACATCCCAGCCATGTTGCTTCTTGTCTGTACGGACACCTGGGTCTATGAGTACATGATTTTTTTTAGTGCAGTCCTGGTCCTCCTCCTTCCTTTCCTTGGCATCATGGCCTCCTATGGACGGGTCCTTTTTGCTGTCTTCCACATGCGTTCAAAAGAGGGAAGAAAAAAGGCCTTCACCACGTGCTCCACACATTTAACTGTGGTGACATTTTACTATGCTCCTTTTGTCTACACTTATCTCCGTCCCAAGAATGTCCGCTCACCAGAAGAAGATAAGAACATGGCTGTCTTCTACACCATCCTCACGCCCATGCTCAACCCCATCATCTACAGCCTGAGGAACAAGGAGGTGCTGGGGGCCATGAGAAGAGTGTATGGGATGTTCTCCCCCAGGAAGAAGTGAGCATGGCTGTCCGTTCTCCTCTGTATGGCTTTTCTCCTTTCAGACTGGGGCACCTCAATGCAGCAGTCACCAATAGAATTATAATGTAATTCTACATATAATTAGATTTCTAGTGACATGTTTAAAATCAAAGTAAATATTGATTATTATATAGATTTATCTATATTAATAATTAATATATTTATTTAGTTGAAAACACAAATGTAAACATTAACAAGGTTGATATTATATTATTTTATATATAATACTCAATATAATGTTAGTTCACATATTTTAATGTAGTAACAGACTGATATTTAATATTATCATTAGTATGTTTAACTTTATACTTTTTCTTTGCTTATAACGCTTGTTCTCATTCTACATTTTCCAACATTGTGTGACTTTTATGTTATATCCCATTAGCAGCTTGCACTGCGTACACTTCAAGTTTCCTACAACCACATGGGGCCAGAGTCTCCTGATATCCAGTACTTCTGTGTGCCTAGTAGTCCTCTCCTTTGTGATCACATATGGGTTGTTATTCTCACTGTGATTCCTAGTCTTGGAACAAAGAATTATACTCTGAACACTTTTTTTTTAAGAGAGAGAGAGAGAGAGAGAGAGAGAGAGAGAGATTGATTTAATATTTATTTTTTAGTTTTTAGTTTTCGGTGGACACTACATCTTTGTTTGTATGTGTTGCTGAGGCGAGCGTGCTACCGCTTGAGCCACATCCCCAGCCCTGAACACTTTAAAATAGATATTTCACTCAGTACGTTAGGGAGACCGTGTTTCTAGAAAAAAGAAAGGCTTGGGATATGGCCAGCCAGTATTTCCCCTGGGTTCAATCCCAAGTACCAATAAAAAATCAGAAAACTCAACAACAAAAACCCATTTCTACTCTTCTAAATTTTAGTTTTGATTTTTTTAGAGATATTGAAATCCAAATGGCTCCTAGGAAGTACAGTTATTTACATCTGTAATCTTTCTACAGGCACACGATACATAGAGAAGCTCTTTCTACCACAGCTACCAAGGCCACAGTTTTCTCTTGCCTTTTTCATACTCCATGATGGAATACTTGCCATGGTTCTTGCCTTCACCGAAAGACCTTCCTTGGCCTTTGTCAGCAGGGGCTCATCTGAGCTGGACATGGGGTTTCTGATTTCCTAATATTCAAGTAGTTGGTTTACTTCTAAGAGGGCACATTAATTTTAACATCCAACATCAGGTACAGCCATGTGCATACAGTCACTGTGACCCATCTTCTCTAATCTATCTGCCTGGTCAATTCCATGAGCAATGCCAAGGATATGAGCAATATCCAGTTCCATGAACATACCCAGCTCCTTCCTCGAGGTAACTCTCCATCCCATGCCCTGCCCTCATACCCGAAACCTGTGCTTATGGGCTGTCTTGAGGTCCCTTGACCTGACAGTCCTGGAGAGAGTCAGCACATGTAGCTGAGGTTTCACCAGGTGACATCTGCTATTAGTTCTGCCTCCTTCCTGGCCACTGTTCTTGGTGTGTACACATCCAGCCTGGTTCCTCTGTGTGTCTGAAGATTTTATGAACCAGTGTATTTTAGGATGTTCGTTTTTCTGTCTCAATGCAGATTAATTTCTTTCTCTTTCACTTTAGAATCCTGGTTGATACAATCAGATTGTAAATATCAGTTGAAGTTGAACTGGGGCTAGGAAGTCCTTTGGAGTGTAAGGGCAGTGACTATAGTGCTGAAGGAGGATTAAAATGATGTTTTAAATTTGGCTGAAAGGTAAGATCATTATACAGTTGTTTAGAGTTCTGTAAAAGGAGTAAAAAACTCAGTTTAAGGCCCAAATATCAATCTGGCTTCAAACTTATGGGACACTTCCACATCTGTGTCCACTAAATGTCTTAAGTACTCAGTATTCAGAGATGGATACGACATCTACTCCTTAAAGTAAGTGTTTTTTTTTTTTTTTTAAGGGTAAGAAAAAATACGTAAAGACTTTGAGGTGATACTTATAAGTTAATTGTTACTTCATCCCGCATTAATCACACTGCTGACCCACAATTGTGATGAGAAAGATAGGAAGAAATCATTCATTTCTTTTATGGCCACAAGTGTATAGACAAATCTCAAACACTCACCCACAGAGGCCCAAAGCCCAGCCAAGACCAAACCCCAACTAGTGTAACTTCTAACTGAAGATTGCACCATGCTGCTACCAGAACACAGTTTATCATCATTCTCCATCATCCCACTCTACATGAGGAGAAGTGAAGCTGAGAGCTACTACAACCAGCTTTACAAATTCCCAGCCACAAAGGCTGGCAAATGAGTGAGTACAGAGACATTGGATTTTAAAAAGCCCAGCCCTGTTCTAAAATAGATCACATTCTAGGTCACCATTAAAGTGTTAGAAAATGCAAAGAAAATGATGTCATCCTGTGTACCTTATCATATCATAATGGAATTAAACTAGAAACCAATACAAAAAAATAATAGAAAACATATAAACTTGGAGAGTGAGCAATTCTATTTTCAATTAGGAATTGATAATAGAAGAATAAGTAATCAAGAAATTATAGTAAACAAGGAGAACAAAAACACTAATCTCAAAATATCTGCAAAGCTATCAAAGCAATTCTAAGAGAAAAATTGATACCATTGAATGCCTACATTAAAAAAATAGAGACTCCAAATAAATAAGCCTATATTCCATCTTGAGGCTTTAGAAAAGAATAATAAAATAATTCCAAAATAAGATTGAAGTCAAAATTAATTAGATTCAGAATAAAATAAACAAGATCAATGTAATGATTTGGTTCTTCATAAAGATTAATAAATTGGTAAACCCTCAAACTAACCAAAAATAGAGAGACATAATGCAAAGAAGCAAAATTAAACTTAATAAGGAGATTTCACAGCAGAGACATCTTAATTCCAGAGAATCATTACAAACTATTAATTGAAAATTTATACTCCAGTAAACTGGAAAATTTAAAACACTTTTACAAATTTCTAGACAAATAGGATATATTCCACATGAACCATGAGGAATAGAAAACATAAACAGAACAATTTCCAGTAATGGGATTAAAATAGCAATTAAAATTCAAAATGAAAAGCCAAGGATGAAAGGGATCTGCAGCTTAGTTCTAGCAGACCTTTAAGAGGAACTGACATCATTCTTTCTCAAATTCTTCAAGAAATTAAAAGGAACACTCCCAAACACTTTTCATGAAGCCAGTATTACCCTGATACCAAAACCAGACAAAGACACATCAAGGAAAGAAAATTACAGACCAATGTCCTGATGGAGAGAGAAGAAACAATTATTAATAAAATATTAGCAAACTACATTCAAACACACATTATAACGGTAATACACCACAATCCAGAGGGTTTCCTCACAGAGATGCAAAATTGATTTGACATAGCAAACCAATAAATGTAATTCACCACTTAAATTCAATAAAGAATAATCATCTCCATAGATGCAAAAGACAAAATTCCAACACTCATTCATATTAAAAATGCTGGAAAAACGAGACATAGAGGGATTTGCTTCAGTACTGTAAACAAATCCAAAGCCATCATCATACCAAATGGAGAAAAACTAAAAGTATTTTCTCTAAAATCACAAAAGAAATGCACATAAAACTCAAAGAGACACTAATTTCAATCCACTAGGAAAGTTAATCAAGAAACAAAGCAGAGAATATATTTTGACAAAGGTGCAGAGAAATGAGAAACATTGTTGTTTTTGCAGCAATGTGAAAAGGCCTTGTTCTTGAGTAAAAAGAGCTTAGTGATTCTTTGAAAACATTAAAGCTGCAGTCAGTAAGTGATCAAGTTCTTCCACCTCTGAGATGCACCTTGAGAAAGCAGAGCAGACACTAAAGAGCAGTCTGGACTCCATGTCCACCCACAGGAGAGATGATGAGCAGAATGGGGTGGCTGCACTCAGTGGAAATCATCCATGGCTTCAGAGGAGAGCAGGTGGCACATACAGCCACAGGGACAAATGTCAGCAGCATCAGATCTGATGTTTGACCTTGTGAAACACAGCTGTCAGTACAGTACCTTCATTATCCATGTTCCAGTCTAACAAAATAACACTAACCATGTAGTAGTATGTAAATAAAAAGCCTGTGTCTCACAAGAGAGCACCTTTCAACACGGTGCATTTGCTTCAATGATGTGAAGAGGATATCTATTCTTATTTAAAAATGAATCCTGTTGCGATATTTTGACAATTTGAGTTTTAGACATCTAAATAGCTGTAAGAAATTTATTTGCTGCCCTTGATAATATTTTCACTTGATTTGATTTTCTTAAGTTCCCCTAGAATTGTTCCCCTGAAATAATAGCCTGCACACAGGAGAAAAAAGTAGGCATCCAAAGTTTTCATAGTAAGTACAAAACAGAGCTTCAAATCTGCATTGTGTACTGCATGATAGGAAGGTCAGATGCATGGGATTTTTAAAAAAATATTGACTCATACTGGCTCCTTGAATGCAACAGGGTTCCTTCCAGTATGCAACTTGATTTAATCTCATTAACAGGACCTTGTGTGGATATTCCATTATAAAATGACATAAGTGAGATTCAGAAACTATCAATGAACTTTCCCAGACCTCCAGATATTAAGATCTACACATATGTATGAAATCACCTATAATTTACATATGTTGATACACACCTGTGGTACTATCCTTATCAACACAAGCTTATGTTACATTGTATAAAGATTTAAACATGTGGGTTTTTGATAACTGCCAGGTATATCTTATAGTATAGACATGTTGTTTAGGTAATGAATCAAAAAAAATGAGTTGCTCAGTTTTTAATCAACCATAAAACGTTACAAAAGAAAAGGAAACAAAATTTATTAAAAGAGAAATGGCATTCAATTAATAAATTGTGGAGAAAGAATATGAAAGACTTCCTTAAGCCCAAATGGTGATATCCTAGTGTTGAAAAAGGACTCATCTCACCATCCTCCTGCTTCCTGTATCACCTGCTTTACTCTCCTTTCACTAGACTTGAAACCATCATAATTATCTTCAAAGGATTTGAGGGAATCTACGTGATAATTTGTGTTATTCCCAATAACAAATTGTCCCCAGGAGGGGGTAAATATGATTAATCCCACTAAGGGCTGCCTGTTTCTAAATGAATGGCATCTAGCAGAGTAAACCAGGAGCCAGGTCTATTTTACTGGGAAGATTTAGGTTATGGATCCCAGAGAGCTAGAGTCAGTCCTTAAAGAAGCTGGTTGCAGTTGCATCTGTAAATGCAGAAGAACCATTTTGCATTACCTCATTTATTTAGAGTTCACAGCACTGTGTACTGACTGTCCTGGAATCTCTAGAAGACTGCACTACAAAGTGTCCCCTAGTTTCTGTACACAGATAGTCCTAGAGAGTCCCTGCAGGGATTCTGTGAGAAGTTTCTCCCTTCATATGTGTCCACAGCTTTCCATACAGTAATAGTTCTAAACATCATCTAACCATTGTTAGAAAGGGTACATGTACATAGAAAACCTACGTGATGAAAGATTTAAATAATGTACATTTTCAGCCATTCAGAGGGTATGAAGTTGGAGAATCATATTTTATAGAGGGCACAAAACTCCAAGATACCAGTGAATGTTTCTGTGTTCCAAAGTTACATAGCCCCATGATTTTCCAGAATGTTGAAGCACCATTAATAGATAAATAGTAAATACGTAGACAAGTATTTTCATGGATAGATAAAAACTAATTTTGAGAACATACCCTTTGAATTTTCTTTTGGAATGAAGTTGGGCTTATTCTGCTTTATTTTACAACTTCACTGGAGAATGCATTTAGTTTTATATTTAATCTAATTCTAGCCCTTCATTTAAAAGGAATGTCCACATGTTTGATGAATGTAATACTGGAGTATGTACCTTGGAAGAGGAACACAGAGGAGCTGGATGACTTATACACTCTGTGTCTCTGAAAATATTTATGAATATCTTGCACATGTAGCTGTAACACTTAGAATTTCCATAACTGACTAGATCAGAGCATTGATGTAATTATCATCATGTATATCCCTATGCTGTCAACCACACAGCTTGTACAATAAAATAATTGCCATATTGTTTCTGAAAAGTGTGCCAATTTAATTCTGAAAAAGAAATCTTAATGGTTTCTAGTATACATATTACTATTACTTCTTAATATATTCTGTTGTTGCACCAAAGGATAAAACAAGCGAGGTGCAAAAGTTGAAAGCACAAAGGATCACAATTGACACATATCGGCTTTACAGACAAAATCTTGATAAAACTAAACCCAAGTGCAAATCACAAATTTACCTGTATCATTTTCATGTGCCCATTACCTTAAAAAAGCTGGTCAATGTTCCATATATTGGTAATTCTAACTATTGTCAATTACCTCATACACCCAGAAACATATTAAATTTCACATAAAATCAACAATAGTAGTTTCAAGGTAGTTAATTGGAATACCATGAAGCCATAGAAGGAAATTTAGCAAGAGGAAAACAGCATTAAGATTACTGTTGAGTTGTGGCTCAACAGTAGAGCACTCGCCTAGCATGTGTTAGGAGCTGGGTTCCATCCTCAGGAACAACAAAAAAATAAATAAATAAAGGTATTGTGTCCAACTACAAATAATATATATATATATATATATATATATATATATATATATATTTAAAAGATTACAAATGGTGTTATGTAATCAATTGTCACTATGGAAAAGCCAAACAAACTTAAAGCAAGAACCAAGTAAAGGAAAATCCAAGTGAGAAATGGACATCACCTCCTTACTGTGAACTTGGGCTCTGGGGGCCTAGTCAGTCTCCAGCTTCACTTGCCACCAGAAGCTTCCTCCCAGGTGTCATGGGCTGCTCCTTCCATTACCTCACCTCCCTTCCCTTCCTGACAATGGATTTATCAATTAGCTCAAAATCACTTACTCTTTTCTGGGTTTCATGCCCAGGATTTCCACTACACAGCGCTATTAAAAGTAGAGCTCTTGACCTCAAAGTCAACTTCAAGTCCATTTCTGAAGTAAATTTCTCCCAGGTAATACATAAAAATAACAAATAAATAGGCTCATACCTTTTATGGCCTCAGCACACTTACTCACTCACTGCCTTGCTGAGCAGTGTGTCCTGAAGTCATCCACCAACAAAGTCATTTTTCTACAGAAAGTGTTTGAATATTTTTGAAATGAACATTTTTATCACTCCTCTCCTCTTCACACCATGGAGACCTCTGTGGACAGTAAGGTGCAGCCAGGGGACAGCCTCCAGTGTATTGAGGGTAATGATTTGCTTCTCTTGATGAGGGTGTCCCTGAGATGTGGACAACAGAGGCCACATCAGTAATGACACAAGAGGGCCTCAGTCAAGGGCTGCTGAGGTGTGGCAAGGAAGAAAGGTCTTCATTCAGATCAACACAATGTTGCTCAGAGCCTGGTAGTTTCTGAAATCTGTATTTCATGTGTTGTTATTTAATATATGCACAGTAATGGCACATAGTAATGTCTCTGAATATAATAATTTCTTTTCAATTTGCTTTATAATAGCAAAATTACAATAAAATGAGCCTAATAAAACCATGAGTAAAAATTTGAGTATCTCATATGTTGTATTTATTACCTAATTTTAGGTATTATGTATGCTCAAATTGTTTCTTTATTGTGAAAATTACCATTAAATAATGAAGTTTTTTCCATTATGTAGGAATTGAATGCTTTTTTATTACAGCTTTTTGTTAAATATTCAGTAATTAAGGTTATATTGTATATCAGGTTTTATATACCCACAATTTTTTAGTTGTTGTTTATTTTCTTTTTTCACTGACACATTTTAATTATACATAATAGTGTATTTTCATTCATTCATATAATATAACAACATATTTTAGTCAGTGTTGTTCCCGGGTACCTCCCCTTTCTCTCCCTCCTCTGTCCCCTGAACCCCTCATGAGATAATTTTAATCTTCTGAAAAACATTTCTATTCATTCTTACAACTGAAAAAATCTGTTGTTGGAGAATGATATTCTAATAAATAATCACTATAAGTGACATTAAATACAATTCAAGCTATTATGTAAGGATTCCACAAGAAATGCTGAAGCTTATTAGTCAGAAAATCTCAGGTGGCAGGATACAGTGTGCAGGCATACATGTCCTCACTGCTGTGGCCAGCTCTTGGGTAGAATGACCCAGTTATGCAGTGACCCATGCTTGCAATTCCCCTTTTATACAGACAACAACACACATGGGTTATTCTTCAACTTGAGAGATTTGTCTTCACAGTTAAGGCTTTTTAAAATATTGTGGGTGGTTTTTGGTTGTTGTTTGTTTGTTTGTGAAACCACTATGCCAATCTAAGTCTTTGACTGGAATGCTTAGACCATTTACATTCGGTATTATTATAGAGAGATGATTTGTATTTTTTGCCATTTTGATTTATTTCTAATAATTAATTCAGATTTGTTTCTTCTTACAATTGCTATTCTTCTAGTAGGATTGGACCCTAGGATGGCTCTGATGTCTATTTTTCATTTATTTGGGATGAAATATTTCAATATATAATTTTGTAATGCAGGCTTAATCATTGTGAATTGTTTTTGTTTCTTCTTGTCATTGAAAAGATTGATTTCATCTCCAAGCCTGATAGATAGGTAGTTTTCCTGGGCATGACATTCTTGTTGGGTACCTATTTTGTTCAGAATTTCTCCAGTTCCCCTTGGTTATTATTGACTGGCCTGGAAAATCAGTTGATTGCCTTGCCTCTAAATGCACATGTACTTTTTCTTTTTTGGATTTTAAAATTATATCTTTATTATATTGGTTAGGCATTTTTATTTTAAAGAGGATTTTTTAAATCTTTCCTATTCAGGGTTCTAAATATATCTTGCATTTTAATTTCAATTTCATTCCAAAAGTTTGGAATTTATTTTTTGCTATTATTTTATTGAAAAGCTTGTGCATTCCTTTAGTTGTCTTGTTTTTCATAAGGATTCTCAAAAATTTTGTTTGTGTGCATTTTTTTAGTTATGCATGATGGGAGTTTATTTTGACATAATTATAAAAGAACAGAATATAATTTGTTCTAATTCAGTCACCAGTACTTCCCTTACTTGTCCCCGTGTCCCATCCACTGTTCTTTCTGCTACTTAATTAAAGTCTTTAAAAATTGCTGTCTTGTGGATGTACATGGTGATAAGATTTACTGTGGTATATGTATACATGCATATTTTAATGTAATAAAATTAAAATCAATGATAGATTCAAAATCAGAAACTATGCTAGGACTTGGAGATTAAATAATATGCTTTTGAATGATAAATGGCTAGCAGAAAAAATCAGGGGAGAAAGTAGAAAATACTGAAAAGTAAATGAGAATAGTGATACAATTTATTAAAATCTCTGAGAAGGTATAAATACAGTTCTAAGAGGAAAAATCATGGCATTGAGTTCATACCTTAAACGAATAGAAAGACACCAAATAAATAATCTAACTTAACATCTCTGGGACATAAAAAAGACCAAACCAACACCAAAATTCAGTAGAAAACTGGAAACAATTGAAAGGAGACACAAAAATCTATGAAATTAAGATAAACAACAACAACAACAACACAAAAGGTTGATGAAAGAGTTGATTTTTGATAGGACAAATAAAATTGTTAAACTTTTAGTCAAACTAACTAAAACTAAGAAGCAATGGCTAAATTACAAAATCTAACATAAAAAGGAAAATCACCACAGACACTACTAAAATCTAGAAGATCATCAGAAACTATTTTGAAAACTTATACTCTAAGAAGTTCGAAAAATAAAGACATGGAAACATTCGTAGAAACATATGACCTTCTTAAATTGAGCCAGAAAGATACAGAAAACCTAAGTAGACTAATATCAAGCAATGCGATTGAAGCAGAGATCAAAAGCCTTTTAAAAGACAAACTGCTGGACTGGATGGGTTCCCACAGTAGTTCTACCAGACCTTAAAGTTAAAATAATCCAATCCTCCTCAAACTATTCCATAAATAGAAAGAGAGGAAACACTACCAGTTCATTCTATGGAGCCAGTATCACCCTGACACCAAAACCAGACAAAGACACATCAAGAAAAGAAAACTTCAGAAGAATGTACTTAGTAAACATACATGCAAAATCCCCCAATAAAATAAAATATGACCAAACCACATGTGAAAACACATTAAGTCCACCATGAACAAGTTTTACCCCAGTTATGCAGATTTGGTTCTACACACAAATCAATAAGTACAATCCACCACATAAGTGGAATTAAGGACAATTATTACATAATCACCTCAATAAATGCAGAAAAAGCATTCAACAAATCCAGTATTCATTAATGTTGAATATGTGGAAAAAACTTACCACAACAGTGAAAGGAATACAAGATATTTACCTCCACAGTTTAAAGGAAATGAATGAAAAAATCTGATGCCAACATCATACTGAATGGAAAAAAATAAGGATTTTTCTCTAAAGTCAGGAACATGGCAAGAATGGACACTCTTACATCTATTATTCCACATGTGTCCTGAATCTATTTCAAGAGACATGACACAAGACAAGGAAACTGAAACTATACAAATAGGTAAGAAATAATTCATATTATCTATTTGCTGATCATATGATCCTATATCTAGAAGACCCTTCAAACTCCACCAGAAGACTTCTAACACTGATAAATACATTCAGAAAAGTTGACAGATACAAAAACAAAATGCATAAACAACTGCTTTCCCATAGTCTGATAACAAATTTGGTGAGAAAGAAATAAGGAACACTTTCCCATATACAATAACTTCAAAAACAAATATTTTAGAATGAATTCAATCAAAAAGCTTAATCACCTTTGCAATAAAAACTACAAACACTGAAGAAAGAAATTCAAGAAGACATTGACAATGGAAAGACTGCCCTTGTTGGATAGGTAGAATTAATATGGCCCAAATGTCCATACTTCCAAACCCAATGCACATATTCAATGGAACCCTCAACAAAATAACAATGACATTTTTCAAAGAACAAGAGAAAATAACCCTAAAACTCTTTTGGAAGAATAAAAATCCCAGAGTACACAAAGCCATCCTTCACAAAAGTAGTGGTGCAGGAAGTGTCACAATATCAAATCTTCAATTATACTACAGAACTATATAAAATCCACATAATATTCGTCTCAAAACAGACATAAAGAATAATTGAATAAAATAGAAGACACAGAGACAACTGACATATACAAAGTCATCAGATACTTGACAAAGTTCCCAAAAGCATTGGAGAAAAAACAGTCTGTTTAACAAAAAGTGGTGGGAAACGTGGATATCTATTTGCAGAAGAATGAAACTAGATGCCTACTCTGAAAAAACAAACTCAAAGTGCAATAAATATCAAAAAATTACCCCCAGGAACTTTAAAATGCTAGAATAAAACAGAAGCTGAACACTCCAAATTATCATGACAGGTATTACAGGTATTAACTTTCTTAACCAAAATATTAGTTCTTCAGAAATAAAAGCAAGAGTCAATCAGTGGGACAGCATCAAATTAAAAAGCTCTGCATATCAAAAATTAAAAAAAATGTATGAAGAGACAGCCTAGCAAAAGAGAAAAATTATTCACCAGCTATTCTTCTAATATCCAGAATATGTAAAAAAATCAAAATATTTACCACCAAAAACCAAATAAACTAATGCATTTTTGGGCAAAAACCAAACAGACATTTCTCAAAAGTAGATATAGAAAGGCCAACAATACATGAAAAAGAAAGTTCCACATCCATAAGAATCTAGGAAATAGAAAATTGAAAATTCATTTCACTCCAGTCAGAAAGGGCATTATCAAGAATATAAGTAATAATAAATGCTGGTGAAGATATGGGGAAAATACACTCATGCATTGTTAATGGGACTGTACATTAATGAAACCACTTTAAAAGCTCTGTGGAAGTTCATCAAAAGTCTATAGGCACATCAATGATTATAGCAGGAAAATCCATGATGCCCATATTGTGAGAACGACTCAGGTGCCTCTCAACCGATGAATAAATAAAGGAAATGTGCTATACATACACAATGGAGTTTTACTCAGCCATAAAGAAAAATGAAGTTATGGCATTTGACAGTAAATTGATGGAACAAGAAAACATTATACTCTGTGAAAAAGACAGACTCAGAAAGTCAAAGGGTGAATATTTTCTTCATATATGATGAGAGCCAGGTCACAGTTAAGTCCCACAGATGACGTGAAATGTACCCTTCCCTGGTGTACCCGTCTGTGGTTAGCAGGACAGGAAGAGATCCTCATGTCTGTCACTGCTACCCATGCAACAGGGAGCAAACATCTGCATGCATACTTCCATGGAGTTCCCAGAACATCCCTCCAGTTGGTCTTTTTTAAAGAGTTGACAACTGTCAGGGTTGGTGGCACATGCCTGTCATTCCAGCAGCTTAGGAGGCTGAGGGAGCAGGATCACAAGTTTAAAGCCAGCCTCAGCAATTTAGCAAGGCCCTGAGCAACCTAGTGAGAGCCTGTCTCAAAATTTAAAACATAGAAAAAGGGCTGAGGATGTGGCACATTGTTTAAGCATCACTAGGTTCAGCCACTTATACCAAAAATTAAAAACAAAGACATTGACAAGAGAGAAAAAATGTGAAGGGATTTTTCCAGTTTGATCTCCTAGTCAGTGTTTCGAGCTACCTGGTAGAAACCACTGTGCTTCCAAATCCTCATTTTATTACAAAACTTCAAAGTCAAGACTCAACATGGCGGTGGGCAGGGAGGCAGCGCTTTCAGTACCTCCTCATCCACGTGGACACAGAGAAGCATTAGAACGTTCAGATTCTACCTGCTGAGAAACTCCCAGTAAAATTCCCCTGAAGTGAGACCTGCTGGGGAATTTGAGAATATTGGAGGTGACAGCTTGTCCCAGATGGGTGAATCTCGGCCATGTGGCGCGGAGGTCTGGGCTGCTTCCACTGCCTGGCGACCAGCACAGTAGGAGGGGGTTCAGCACTGTTCGGCATAGAGACCCTATGAAGAGGTTGCTAACCAAGCCTTCATGAAACAGCTAACCAGAACTGAAACCAACCGAGACTGGGACAGACCAGAGACAGGCCAGACCACCCCTCCCATTGGACACTCCAGCAAGGAGTCTGGGGCCTGCTATAGCAGAGAGCTGACGTCACCAGAGTTTGGTGGACGGGATCCCTTCCCAGCGGAATCAGCTTTAGCAGGTGTGTGACTCCCACCCCCACCAGATACATACAGCTGGGAAACCTCAAAAATCTCGCCCCAGAGTTCTTTGGGTGTGACTGTAGGGGCCGAGGGAAGCAGAGGGGACTCCCGACCCCCAACTCCCACTACCTACCACCAGGGGTGACACCCAAGGCCTTAGCCGCCAGATCCCAGGGGCGTGGCCACCAAAGGGGTCCGAACAAATTAAACTGTGGGTTCCCCAGATCACGGCTCCACAGCCCTGGGGTCTGGATGAATGACAGAGAGAGTGCTCAGTCGTTCGGTAATTAGGGCACGCAGTGGGGCTGCAAGTGTAACCAGATCCTTGAAGATCGCCTCCCGTCTGGCTGTCTGGCAGGAGGAAGGGGGGGAGGGGCCGTAGAAGAGAAACGGCTCTGGACTAACAAGATTAGAGAGACGACCAGTAGGGGAAGAGGAGTCCCCTTACAGGCACATAGAGGGCAAAAGCTCCGCTGGGAGGGCACAGCTCCGCCTACTGGAAGAGAAGAAAATAGAACTCTAAGACTTCATGGATCTGTTTTTTTAATCCAAGTTTCTAGCCTATGACGCTTAATTGGTGAGTTTAAGCCATTAATGTTTAGGGTTAATCTTGATATATGGTTTGTACTTCCAGTCATGTTTGTTTATTTATTTATTTATTTATTTTAATTTGGCTTGTTTTTCCTCTTTGATTATTTCCCCCCCTTTACTGAGTTACCCCCCACTGTTGATTTTGGGTGCTGTTTTTCATTTCCTCTTTTTGTAGTGTTTTTCTCAAAATGCTTTGCAGTGCTGGTTTTCTAGCTGCGAATTCTTTTAACTTTTGTTTATCATGAAATCTTTTAATTTCATTGACCCCTTTTATTAATTGGGGTCTGTATTTTCCTATGTGTCCTGTGGGTGTGGTTTATTATCTTAAATTAATCCAGGTTGTGTGTTCTTGAAGCAATACCTCTGCAAAATATTAAAAGGCAACAGTTACACCATTTATAAAGACAATGCAAATTAAAATTAACAAATAGCTACCTTGAATTTTTATGAGTCATACATTATATCCTTTTTAGGTCAATTTGAGGTGGCTAAGGGAACAAAAGCATCAGACAACCGGTGTGTGTGAAAGAACAACCAATCAGGAGCCAATAGACACACAGTGATGATGCCTCATATAACCACCTGTCAATCAATGGGGTCTCCTGATCAATCCTGGAAGGACACAGACCTCAGCAAGATTCCTTAACCAATCCCAGGAGGACAAGGGACTTGAACAACCTCTCTTTCCTGTCCCAATTCCTCCCTTCTTGCCCTACGCTCAATAAAATTCCAATCTGGCTGAGCCTGGGCATGAGTCCCCCAGACCTGCTCTGTTGGACTGGAGGGTCTTGCCCAGGTGTGAATATCAATAAAACCTTGTTCAGCTGCCTTTAATCTGCATCATTTTGATCACTGGTGCCTGACCTTACAATCCCCTGTTTGAGACCACAGTCATTCTTACAACAAAAATCAATCCTTTTAACACAATTTCAATTAACTGAAGTGTGGCCTACTTTGGAGTCATTCTGCTGTGTAATAAGGTGGGTGGGCAGAGCCTTATCTCAGGTAAGGTGGGCTCTTCATAAATCTTAAGTAAAGTGTTGTAGTTTTGAAGCCAATTTTTGCTTCTTAAATATCATTTTATAAAGTTTACATATATTGTTTTTTGAGTCCACATGAATTTTAGCTAGCACAATATATTACATTTAAAAGTAAATTAAAGAAAAGCTGAGAGCTTTTAACCATTTTTGTAGAGAAGTAGCAAAATGCTTCTTTGTTTAACAATATTAACCTTTAAATTGATTAGGCTCTCATTTGCTTCAAAATATATTGAAATTTTACACCAGTATAAAAATTAACAAGTTGTAGAAGAGGGTGAGGAACTTGCCCTGGTCCTGGGAGGACCTGCTTCCTGGCTGCATGTACATGTACATGATGTTCCCGTAGAACAGGGAGACCACAGTGAGGTGGGAGCCACAGGTGTTGAAGATTCTGTGTCTTCCTGAGGACGACTGGACTCTGAACACCGCCCTGACAATGTGGCCATAGGACACCAAGATGAAGACCAGGGGAGACAGCATGATGCCCACGGCCAGGACAAAGACAGTGCCTTCTATGGCCACTGTGTTGACGCAGGCCATGCGGATCAGGGCTGGCATCTCACACAGGAAGTGGTCCACCTTGTTGTGCCCGCAGCGGGGTAATTGTAGGGTCACTGGAGACATGACCAAGGAGTTGGCCATTGCACATCCCCAGGCCACTGACACCAAGCCCAGGCAGAGCCTTGAACTCATGATCACCGTGTAGTGCAGGGGCTTGCAGATGGCCACAAATCTGTCATAGGCCATGATGGCCAGCAGCAGACACTCCACTCCACCCAGGCCCAGGAACAGGAAGAGCTGGACCACGCAGCCCACATAGCTGATGGTCTTGTCACGGCCACTCAGGTTGTGGAGCAGCTGGGGGATGGAGCTGGTGGTGAAGCTGAGGTACAGGAAGGACAGGTGGGTGAGGAAGAAGTACATGGGTATGTGGAGCCGGGGGTCCAGCCAAGACACCAGGATGATGGTGCTGTTGCCCACCAGGGTCAGCAGGTAGGCTACCAGGATGACCACAAAGAGGACCCTCTCCAGGTGAGGGCGGTCAGAGAAACCCAGGAGGATGAAGTGGCTCTGGGTGCTGCCGTTGGTCCTGTCCATCTCTACTGCACCTGAGGAGAGGTGTCAACACCAGTAGTGGCACCTGCTGATGTTGGAATATGGACTCCTAGCTAGGATTAGAGGAGCACAGAGCAGGTTTTTTTACTCACCTAAGCCCTAAACACTGGTGTGGAGGCTCTGCTATGATTATTATCTCCAAATTATAGAAAAGGAAACTGAGGCACCAGTGTGTAAAGTAAATGTCATATGTGGAGTGGCAGAGCTGGTCTGCCCCAGGGAACATGCCTGACACCTTCATCTGTATCCACCCCTGTGCTCTGTCATTCCAGAGAGGAAAGGCACACACCTGCAGAGCTCCAACCTCTGCTTCTTCCAGAGTCACAAGATCTGAGGTCAGAGGCACAAAAGAACACTCCAAACAACCCCCTGATAGGTTTTAGGAAATAGCAAATGTACCTCATCCTTGAACATCACGGGTTTGAACTACATGGGTAAACTTCTACAAAAATCTTTTTTTTAGTAAATGCATTGGAAACATGTTTGGAGATTTGCAAGCATTTGATAAAACTTGAAGAAAAAGCATGTGACTATGAATACCCCCAAATTTAAGAAACATTTAGAATGTCATGAATGCATGAAATACATGCTGGTAATGCTACCTTTTTATCATTTACTAACATAAAATATACATAAATATTATATAAAATTAAAATGTATCAATATTTTCACAGAGACCATACAACCTGCCACTTGCAAAGGAGAGAAATGGAAACCAAAGCAAACTGTAGCAGGCATCATCACCCAGGAGAGGAACTCAGGGGATGTGGGATGACCTCAGCCACCCCTGGCATGGGAAAAAAATGTGTCCTCCTCCCTTAATAAATGGGGACAGAATTCAAAGCCCTGGAACATGTGTGGTGGTTACCTGGTTAGGTTTATGACTCCCACCAGGAAAAACAGACCCCTAGGAGCACCAGCAGTCCTGACTCCTGTGACCCTCTCCCAAAAGGGCAGAGGGACACACCTATAGATCCCCCAGAGAAAGGGCACCCTGCACATGGAACCTTACCTGGAGAGGTAATGACGTGCTGAGAGGAGCTTCCTGGGTCCTCAGTCCTAGGGACCCCCTCACCCCCTTAACCCAGTGCACATATTGCTTCCTTTTTAGGTGAAATTCTAAACCATAGCTCCCATGAAAGGAAACCAAAACTGACACAGATTCTATGGTTCCACATTCACCATCATCCTAGGTCAGACACAGTACCTCCAACCCGGAAGTGAACAGTAGTCACCGTTCTGCTCCATTAGGTCATGGCTCAGACTCTCAGTCTGAGTGGAACAACTTAAAATGACACCCACTTAAAGCCTGTGACCAGCACCCCAGAGCTTGAACAGGGAGGAAGATGCAACTGTAACACTTAAGCAGACCACAGTAGAGTTGGACAAGCTGAGCACTGAAGACCTCACAGACTGACAGCCTCTCTTTTCTCCTATAGCTTTACCCAATAAGTGATTGGCTTTGTAGTGACGGGTCTGAAGAGAGCCTCAGCTGATGCTCCTACCATCACACACATTGTGCATGCTGACCTCCCAAGCTCTGAATTCTGCTTTTCCTAGAAATCCCTTTCCTATTGATTTAGGCCCTTAGGTAGTTGGTTGCAGTCAGGGTGCTGGTACAGTGGACAGAGCCAGCACTCACTGTGGTGTCTTCTGCCTCCCTGATGTCACCAGTCGATTGAAAGTAGCTGGAACAGTGGTACAGTGCACAATTCCTAGACCTGCCAGGGAGCAGAAAAACACACAAAATAATTTATTTTAGCAAAACTGGGTAAAAATCCCATGGTGCTGGCTGTTTTAAGAATGTTGACCTATACTACAACATTGCCTTTTTCCAAGAGCATTGCTGAATGTAATAAAACATAAAGTGCACTTGTGAATTTTGAGGTCAAATTCAGAGGAAAAAGGCATGCTTGACACACTAATAGAGAATGCAGTGGCCCTCAGGGCATGCCCCCTCACTGGAGGCCACACTGTCTAACAAGCCCTGATCTGTCACACTGTGGAGCCTGTCCCCACTGAGCAAAATTAACTAGTGGCACCAGATAAATATAAGGTTCTTGTCTTGACGTCCTTTCTGCAGATGTCACTAGACATCTGGGTAATGGGCACAGCTCATTAGAGTCAGAATCCAGGCAAAGAGGTAAGCACACAGGCAAAAAGGTGTACACTAGGTAAGCACTCACATCACACACCTACCTGGAAAGTGCAGATGAGGTGTGCTCACGTCCTCTTCTCAGCTTGACATTGGGTTCACTTGGCTGGGCAGACACTGCCTAGCAGTTCAGTGGCTGTTTGAGGGCATATGCCTCCCTGCCTGCACCAAGCCACAACTTTGGACAAGAAGATGAGGTCTGGAAAGATCTCTTCTTCCAGACAAGCAGCATACTGGTTGTCTTTCACTTTATAAAATGCTCAATTTAAAAATCACAGCAATAGATTTATATAATTGCCTTCAAAAACTCTTACAAAATTTTTTGTAGAAATGGAATATTTAAGATATTGGAGATTGGTTTGCAGAAAAGCACAAGGATTCCCTGCCACCTCACATGGAGGTGGTGGTTAGAAAGTCCCAGAACTTCTTTGAAAAGCTTTTAATTAAAATTATACAATTTGTCAATCATGCATGTTACAAAGATATGAAAGGAGAAACACATCTCTAAGCCATCAAGCTATTTCTTAGGAACACCTGAAACAGACAACCTAAAAAATCTCTGAGTTGAACACTTTTTAGTAGTATTTTTCACACTGTGACTTTATAAGATCATTGCTTTTGGGCTCCAGACAGTAACCTCTTAATCACTTAGCCTTAAAACAATCCGTGCAAAATGGAATTCAAACAAAAGTGTGTGATTTTTCTGAGCCATTTAAAGACTCTGGTGCCTCAGTTTCAATGGGATGGCTTCCTGGTGAAGGCTGAGCCTCACTAGGCTCCTTCTCCTGCACTCCTGGGAAAACATGGTCTCTCTAGTCCACAATGAAACACCCGGTGCACACAAAAGTGACACTTCACTAGCACCACTGTCTGCACTTCAAAAAATATGGTCAAATTCAATTTAATTCAAAATGAATGAGTAAAATATACTTGTACCAAGGAAAAGTAGAATTTTTAAACTGACAACAAAAAAATTCTTATTCTATTGCACACTTAAGATTTGCACATAGATTGACTCAATGTTTAACTGATTGTGTATAATCTTTGCAAACCACACAATTATGATATAGCAAGGAGGTACATAACACAGGGTTTGGCCTGTGTCACATACTACAACATTTATACCCAAAAAGAATCTTTAAAAAGATTGCAATGACCATTCACAGTTGGAGACTCTGAGGTCTAAAGGGCACAGGTGCAAGGCAAGGTGGTGGTTGCTGACTCTCTCTGTCCAAGTTCACGGGGCAACCCTAGGACACTTCACTGTGCTCAAACAACCTTGTTGGGTGCAGAAGGTTTATCCCATCCAGGAACTATAATGTGAGGTTAAATGTCCTCAGTGAGGCTCCGACCTCATTCCATGAGAGGACGGAAGACAGCGCTCTGCTCAAGAGTGACAGCCAGAATGTGCAGGGATCCCAGGGGCAGGCTGGGGTGGGTTGCGGCAAGAGGGGCTTATGCTCCTGTGCAGATCAGGCCTGCGTGCTCCCCAGGTGACTGTGTGCCTCTCATGTCACTTCCCCTNATTGATTGGTTGACTGGTTGATTGTGCTTTATACATACATATAAAGGCATTATTCATGGAGATGTGTTCGTACATCCACCTCCCACAATTTGGTCGGTTTTATTTCCTAGTTCCTCCCTTTCTCATTCCTCTTCCCTAACCTTCATCCCCTTTGTCTCCCACTGATCTCCCCTCTCTTTTCAGGGAGTCATTTCTCTATTTTTCTTACTTCGCTCTGACTTCAGCATATGAGAGAAAACACCCTCAAGTATCAGAGTCTGGCTTATTTCATTTTGCCTGGTAGTTTCCAGGTCTATGCATTTACCAAGTAAAATAATTTCATTCTTCTTTATGCTGAAGAAATCCACATTTACTCTGTGCATTTGTTTGTTCATGGGCCCCTGTATAGGGTCCCAAACTAGACTTTTGTGAATTGTGCTGCCTTGCACATTTATAGGCATGTATCACTGCATGCTCAATGTAGTTCTTTTGCATAAATACCGAGAAGTGGGACAACAGGGTAATAAGATGGTTTTATTACTATACTTTTGAGGACTCTCCATGCTTTTTCCCAATGTGGTTGTACTAATTTACAGTCCTTTCAAAAATGTATGAATTTACTTTTCCCCCCACATTCTCACCAAAAATTATTATTGTTCATATTTTGGGTGATTTTTATATAGTCTTGATTTGCATTTCCTTGATTACTATGGATTTCTTCTGGTAGAGTTTCTTGTGTCTTCTCAGTGTAAGATGTCCTCAGCAAAGAGAGATACATCCCCTTCTTCCTTACCTAGTTATATCTCTTTAATGACCTTCTCTTGCCTCAGCTAGAGTTTTAAAAACTATATTGAATAAGAGTGACAGTGGACATCCTTGTCCCATTTTTCATTTTAAAGGAAATGTGTTTGTTTTTTCTGTATATTCTAGACGATGATGACTTTGAATCTGTCATATATAGCCCTTAAAATTTCAGTTTCTTCTATCGATAGTTTCTCCAGTGTTTTTAACATTTATGGGTGCTACATTTTGTCAAAAGCTTTGCCCATATCTATTTAGATGATCATGTGATTGTTATCTTAATTCTGTTGATGTGATGAATTAAATATATTGACTTGTGTATATTGAACCAAACTTGCATTCTTGAGATGAAACCCACTTGATCGTGGTGCACTATCTCTTAATGTGTTTTTGAAGGCAGTCTGCTCATATTTTTAAGGATTTTTCTTTCTATGTTAACTGGGTATATTAATCTATACTTTAATTTTCTTGATGTATCTTTGTCTGGTTTAGGTATCAAAGTGACACAGACTTCATAGAATGAATTTTGGAGTCTTCCCACTTTTTATATTCAATGGAATAACTTGAGGAAGATTGGCATTGGGTTTTCTTTAAAGGTCTAGTAGAACATGACTAAGAATCCATCTGAACCAGGGCAGTTCTTCATTGGAATGTTTTAAATTGCTGTTTCTGTCTCATTGCTTGATATTGGTCTTTTTACATTTTCCATATCATTATGGTTCAATTTTGGTAGCTGACAGTGCTTAAAATTTATCAGAATATTTTTAGATTTTATCATTTATTGGAGTATAAATTTTCAAAAGAATTTCTAATTATCCTGTGGATTTCAGCAGTGCCTATGGTGATATCTTCTTTTGTAGCTCAAATTTGGGTTATTTGTGTCCTTTCTGTCTCTTTCAGTTAGTAAGTCTAAGGTTTATCCATCTTCTCTAGCTTTTCAAAGAACCAATTCTGTTGCATTCATCCTTTGCATTTTTTTATTCTCAATTTTTTGAATTATGGTTATCATCTTAATTATTTCCCGCCTTCCACTGGTTTTGGAATTAGCTTGCCTTTTTCTCTGGGTATTTGATGTGTAACATGATTATTCATCTATGATCTTTCTTTCTTCTTCTTCTTCTTTTTTTACGTAAGAATCCAATGCTTTAAACTTTCTTATTATGACACTCATGCTGTCCCAGAGAATTTAATATATTGTATATATGTTCTAATTTGTTTCTATTTTTTCTTCTATGATCCATTCATTATTTACATATATTTTTAACCTCCATGTGTACATCATTTCTATAATTTTTCTTGCTGTTCATTGTAATTTCATTCCTATATGATATGATGATAAGAAATATATCATTTTTTACATTTTCTAATATTTCCATTGTGACTTACTCAAATGAACACTTCTAAGTATTCCTTTCATCTTGTTGATCCTTAGGTCTCTAACCTATGAAATCAGAGGATTTTGGTGAACATCACCAAATATCTCCTACAGACTCCATCTTCTCCTGAGACTAATCCTGGGCAGCAGGCCAGAGCTGCAGAGCTGAGTGTGTTGGAGAATTTGTTCTCAGCTTGGTTCTCACCAAATTCTCCTGACACAAGTCGTCAAGGGCACCTAGAAGGAATCCTCAGAATACATTCAGTGCTCTCTGCTCCCACCTCTACCACCATCTTTATGCTGAAATCTCAAAGCCCTTCACCTTGTGAGTGTTCCCCATGTTGTTGCTTTGCTCACACATCTTCCTTTGCTATTGCCTTGTTAAAGCAGAAACGAACTAGGATATGCCACACTTACTTCGTCAGGGTCTACAAAGGGCAACGAAGATTGAGCTGCTGCATTTGGTGTGCAGAACCTTCCTCCAGCAAACCTTACATTTCCTCCCTTTGCCCCCAATTGATCCCCAGTGTCCAAGCCCACAGGGACAGGAGCCTAAGCCATTACACCTGACTTTGCTGATGTAGAAATGGACTCAATTCAGTGGCAGGACCTAGCTCCTTAGCCTGGTTAAATATGTGGGAACATTGCTGTTTAAACATTTTGAGTTCAATACACTGTCAGTGGGGATTCTTTTAATGATAAAGCTACTTCTCTTAAAATACAAACTCAAGCACTTCACACAAGGTAAGTCAAGATGATATTATTGAACTCAGTTGATTTGAGTAAAATTTAAATAAGGGAAATAGTTTGGAGATGAGTTCACACACTTTTTGTTGCACAAAGAACAGAAAAGTGGTTTGTTATGGTGTTTCGTTAACTAACTGGAAAAGCTAAGGGTGAATTTAAAGGTAAAATGAGGCCATGTGAACCTGTTAAAATTATACAACGTGCTGCTCTCAAGGATTTGGAGCTTTGCTGGGACAACAAATTTCTCTGAGCCTGAGTCTTCTCAATGTTTAGCATATGGAAGGAAGAGAGGAGATGGACTCACATTCAGGACCCTCTATGTGCTGAACACACAGAGCTCACTTATTTCTGTCCCCTAAATTCTGTCTTCAGAATTCTCATAGGAAAATGCTGAGATTGAGTTATCTGAGGCTCAGACAAGTTGCTGGTTGTCTTGGGTTGATTCTCTGTAACATTTCAAAACTGTGCAATATTCATAACATTTGCAAGGTAAACTCAGGGTCCAACACTTGCTATGTTTACATGTATCAGGCTCTGTCAAATTGGATTTTCATTTTTTTCTTTTTGAAAAATTCTATATATTTGAGCAATGGGCTTTGCAGGATGACCCACCTTGCAGCCTCAGGAATAGTTCTCTCCAAAGTATAATACAGCAAAAAAATGTGGTGTTTAAATGATTCTGTTGTAAGAAATAAGATTCCATACCTAATTAAAAAAAAGTTGCTGGTAATCAATGAAAATAGTCCCACATGTACCACCCAAAGGTTCCAGATCATAAAGCTCAATTACCAGGTGTACAGGATCCTGAAAGTAATGATTCAGACCCATTCTCTGAACACATGAAAATTTTTAATGTTGCAAAATTAGTTATTGTAGTAACTACCATCAAAACTATTTAATTTGTAAAGTATACATCACATAATCTAAATATAAATATAGACTACCTCCAAAAATGGCCAAGGAAGGCATAAACAGCAGACTGAAATTAAACCTGGACTAAACAATGAAAGGCGGAAAGCACCACGAGTGGCTCTGTGCCCTCCAAGCCCGGGCTGTGTGTTAAGGATTGATTTATGAAATGATCTAGTCACACCTTGTTAGTTTGGTCGCTGTTACTAATTTACTTCTGAAGCTAATATTTCATTCAGTTGATCAGCAGATCTACTGAGAGCCTCTGAGCCGGAGGCAGAGACAGAGGATTCAGTGGGTCCCACACTGTCCCTAAGCAGCACCCATCTGTGCTGGGGTCTCTGGCATGTCTTTTGTTAAACCCAGGGTAGCCACAGCTGTCCTCATTACCCACTACCCACTCTCTGCCATGGGCTCCTCCTCTAAACTCTCTGCTCAACCAGAGCCTCCTGTGAGAGCTCCAGAAGGGGACCTGACCCCATGCCACACCCACTGGCCTCTCTCCTGGTCCAGAGCAGAGTCTGAGTCCTCCCCTCCCTACACACTTGCCCTGGTGCCTGAGCTTCCAGAGCCCTCTTGTCTCTGTTGCTGTCCTGATGACCCTTCAGGGCTGGTCCTGCTCCTCAGTCTGTGCAGAGTGGTCCAGAGCCTGAGGGTCCCAGCAGCACCTCCTTGGAGTGGCTTCCTCAGTGTTGTTGCCCAGCTGTCCCTCTGTCCTTCCTCCCTGCTCTGTTGTTCTTGCTGTCACTAATGTGCACACACCTTGCAGCGTGTGTTTGGGCTGCTGCTCTATTGTCTGTGTCACCCACTGAATACGAGTTCCAGAGTGTGGAATCTTGTGTATTTTAACCACTAAATCCTGTTGATGGCCAGCAGCACTGCCACAAACAGAAGCAGTGAGCACATTTTGACGGGATGAATGGATTTCAGGGCTGGGCACATTGTGTTTTCCTTCTCTGTGAGGTCAGAGCTCTGTCTCTAGACCTTGCTGGAGGCACCGGAAGCCTGACATCTCACTGCTCTGCAGGTAAAGTGATGCTGTGCTCCTGTTGGCTTCCTGACCACCACTTTTTACTCTCAGTGCTTGTCAACCTGACACCTTTCAAAATGTGTCCCCTCTTATGTGAAAAGCTCTCCTTTGCAATTGTATTCCTGTTTACTACAGTATATCAAGAAATCACTGCTGTTTACTTACTGAGATGAATTATGGCAACAAACTATTGGTTGCTTTTCTTTCCTGTCAGAAAATCATTAATCCAAATTAACATCCACAGTAGTCTGTGGCAGCATCCCCATGGAAGAGCTCAAATATAAAGTGCAAATCTCTCTAAGACTAGACACAGGGAGAAGTCAAACACATACTGGCGATATAAGAAATGTGACGATCTCATTTTATGAATATTCATGAGAATAAAAACAATGAATATGAAATTGCCAGATCTGACATGGCACAAGGAGAAGAAGAGAAGCTGTTAAGAGCTGAGATGCAGATGCACATTCCCAAAGAACAGCCTAAGCAACCATATAACCTAGAAGAGGAACTCGCTCATTTTCTTCTCATTTTGGTTTCTTTACTCTAAATGATTCATAACTAATTATGGTTTTACTTCCCCTACATAATTACGTCTGAACAGGGCAAGTGCACACACATGTAAGCTACAGTCAGGACACTGCCTCTGCTCACGTTCCTTCCTAGGAGAGCAGCTCAGCAGCAGAGCCAGATCCTGCTTGTAACCTGGGAAACTAAAATGCAGGACAGGAAGAAACATCCTCTTTATGGCCCATGTGCCTGACCTAGAATTAGGCCTGATCCTATGGAGGACAATAATCATTACACCAATTACTTTGAATGCTTTATTCCACACACAGTAAATCACTCACCAGTTACTAAATGTGCTATTGTGAAATGATTAGTAATATGATGTCAAATCTCTTCCAAGGCATAACTGTATTTGGGAATGTTGTTCTTCACATCCATGAATTCTTCTAATTATCTGGGAAATTAAAAAAATAGTGCAAAAATCACATTAAAATAAATGAAGTAATGAGAAGAACCTTTCATGTAAGTTATGGCACATGCAAGTTTTTTGTATATGCAAAAAGTCTGTCCCTTTATGAGATTCCATTATCCATACCCATGTTGTATTTCTGTTACTTTTCTAGTTCTAGTTTGCCATTGTGAATATACAATGAAAAATATTGCACAAGATTTAATCTGTCAACTTCATCATATGTAATTTGCTTCCAAGAAGTAAAGGAGAATTTATATAAAAACCTTAATATTTGATATTAGTTTGTAAGGTTTTCACAAATGAAAACCACATTAGGAAAGAGACAGTATCCAAAGAACATACTATACTAAGGTTGATCATATAAGACTCATGATACCTTCACAACTTAAGAAAGATGCTTTTGAATGATGACCCACTTCTAGGGCCAGCCAAACAGCTCCTGTTTAGGAGGTGAGCAGCACAGCTCTGGGAGAAGACCCTGGCTTACTCAGCTGCAGCAGTGCCAGTGGGGACGGGAGAGCAAGCACTAAAGGTGTGGAGGAGGCGAGGTCCCTGAGGATGCAGACTCAAGCACACAGGGCACTTCTGCACCCCACAGGCCATGTCTGTGGTGAACCTGAGTGCTGAGTTGGGGAGCTGGGAAAGCAGGATCCTGGCTTCCTCTGGGGCTGAGCCTGGTGCATAGTCCTAGGAATGCTCCTACCCAGCATTATCTAGGAAGGACTTCCTCAGTTCTTTCATTTGTATTTGTTGCATATGGGAGTATAATTTTTATTTCAATTTGAGATGGTTACCAGAAAGAACTGGGAAAGCAATTTTTAATTCCGATATCAAAATCTATTGGACATTATTTTTTCACATATTCCTTGGCCACTGTATTTCCTCTATTGAGAAGTGTCTGTTTAATTCATTTGCCCATTTATTAATTGAGCTATTTTGCTACTGTTTTATGAGTTCTTTATGAATTCTAGATAATAGACCTCTGTTAGAAGAATACCTAGCAAAGATTTTCTCCTATTCTGTCTTTCTCTCTTCACATTCCTTATCGTTTCCTTTGTGTGTGTGTGTGTGTGTGTGCAGAAAGTTTTTAATGTAATGAAACACCATTTATGAACTCTGGGTGTTATCTCCTGAGCTTTGAGGTCCTACTCAGAGAATCATTGCCTCTTCCTGTATGCTGGAGTGTTGACCCCATGTTTTTTTCTATTAAAATTTCTGATTTGATTCCTAGATCTTTGACCCAATATGAGTTGAATTTTGTAGAGTGAGAAATAAGTTTTGTATCTCTTTTTTCCATATTGGATAACCAGTTTTTCCAGCACCATTTGTAGAAAAGACCACCTTTTTTCCAATATATGTTATTGGCACTGTGTCAGGGATCAGATGAATACAGATGTGTGGGCTTTTCCCTATGTCTTCTAGTGCGCCATTAGCAATTAGGAACATGTAAATTTAAAGTACACTAACATTTGATCTCATACCACTCAGAATGGCAGTCATCAAGAATACAAAATAATAAATGATAGGATGTGGAAAAAAGGAAACACTTTTACAGTTTTGGGATTGTTAATTAGTACAACCAAAATGGAAAACAGTATGGAGGTTCCTCAAAAGACTAAGCACTGAACAACCATATGACCCAGCTCTACTACTCCTCAGTATTTATACTGAAAAATTAAAGTCATCATACTGCAGTGATATATGCATACCCATGTTTATAGCAGCACAGTTCATAGCCAAACTATGGAACCAGCTATTTATTCAGCCATAAAGAAAAAATAATTTTATTTAAAGAAAAATGGATAGAACTGGAGTTCATTATGTTATGGGAAAGAAGCCAGACTCTAAATATTGAGAGTCATATGTTTTTCTTCATATGTAGAAGCTAGAGAGAGAAAAGGAAAAGAAACTTAGGGGAAGTGGAAATCTCATGAACATCAGAGATCAGTAGAGGAAAGGGCCTGGGAGATTGGAGGGAGGGAAAGATGGGGAACATTCTAGGGAGAGATTTCAGCCATATTGTATTTCAGCCTGTACAAACATGTAACAGCAAATGTCATCATTATGTCCAACTGTAATGCACCAATAAGAAATGGGGAAAACAACTACTACACATTCGTTATCTGAAGCATAAAGTTACTTATATAAAAAAATCTATTGAACAGAATCTGTGGTGTTGTATGGATGACAATGCATTCAAAACAAACACTAATAAACTTAATTTCTTTTATTCTCCTTTTCTATTTGATCATGTTTATTGCTTAGTTTTTGTTTTTGTATTTCTTTTTTTTTAAACAAATTTTTTTAAACTTTATTATTTATTTATTTATTATTTGTATGTGGTGCTGAGGATCAAACCCAGGGCCTTGCACGTGAGAGGCGAGCGCTCTACCACTGAACCACAACCCCAGCCCCTTTACATTTCTTTTAAGAAAATTAAAGCAGTGCCTGTTCATGGAGAAATGGAACCAAACTTCAAGTGATTTTATTTTGTTGGGGTTGTTTCCTCAAAATCAAACTGGCCTCCTTCTCTTGCTTCTTATCCTATTGATATTTATTCTTGCCTCATTGGGGAACTCAGGGATGACTGCCCTCATCTTCTTGGACCCGCGGCTCCACACCTCCATGTACTTTCTCCTCAGCCAGCTCTCCCTCATGGACCTGATGTACATCTCCACCACTGTCCCCAAGATGGTGTACAACTTCCTCTCTGGCCAGAAGAGCATCTCCTTCCTGGGCTGTGGTGTGCAAATGTTCTTCTTCCTGACCATGGCCGGCTCAGAAGGTTTAATCCTGGCCTCCATGGCCTATGACCACTTTGTGGCCATCTGCCACCCCCTCCACTACCCCATCCGCATGAGTAAAAGGATGTGTTTGAAGATGATCCTGGGGCCCTGGACACTGGGCTCCATCAACTCCGTGGCACACACATTTTACATCCTTCATCTTCCTTACTGCAGGTCTAGGGCCATCAATCATTTTTTCTGTGATGTCCCAGCCATGGTTCCTCTGGCCTGTATGGACACTTGGGTCTATGAGTACATGGTGTTTGTGAGCACAGGCTTGTTTCTCATTGTTCCTTTCCTTGGCATCACTGTGTCCTATGGACGGGTCATTTTTACTGTCTTCCACATGCAGTCAAAAGAGGGAAGAAGAAAGGCTTTCACCACGTGCTCCACACATTTAACCGTGGTGACATTTTATTGTGCACCTTTTGCCTACACTTATTTCCGACCAAAGAATCTTCGCTCCCCAGCAGAGGATAAGAACCTGGCTGTCTTCTACACCATCCTCACTCCCATGCTCAATCCCATCATCTACAGCCTAAGAAACAAGGAGGTGCTAGGGGCCATGAGAAGAGTGTGGGGTCTGTTCTCCCCCAGGAAGAAGTGACCATGGCCATCCCTGCTCCTCTGTATGGCTTCTCTCCATGCAGACTGGAACACTCCCGTGCAGCACTGACCAACAGTACTATAGTGCAATGATGTATGTCTCTAGTGACACTTATCAGTAAAATTAATTGAAATAATATACTGAACATAATATAATGATCAATATTTTAATTTCAAACAAAACACACTAAAATTTACAATGCAAATATTAATTACACTTTATTTTATACTATTATGAATTATTGCATACAATACAGTACATGTTCTTACATATATTAGTAAATGTAATAATATTTATACTGATATTGAAATGTTATGTCTACATGCATCACATGAAATTATTATTGCTTGTATACTTTGTTTTCATTGTATTTTGTCAAATCTTGTGTGTAATTTATATTCACAACCCACAGCTACTCGGACTATAGATCCATCAAGTTTCCCACAAACATATGTTACCCAGTGTTTATGAAGTTATAGGGCTTCTAGGTGACTAATGTCCTCTCCTTCAGAGAAACATGTGGCTTCATTTTCTGACCATGATTCCTGGTCTTGTGACAAAGAATTGTACTCTCAACCTTTAAAAATAGCCATTCACTTCCTTTAAATTTCAGTTGTAACTCTTGTAGCAATATAGTACCCTAAGCAGCTCCACTGTCCCCGACATCTCTGATCATTCTCCTGGCATGTGCTATGTAAAGAGCATTCTCTTCCCTGGGCAGATGCTGCACTTTTCCTTCACTTCCCTTTTCAAATTATTTGACCAGGAGCATCCATGATCCTTGACTCCATTAGAAGGTTCTCCTTGGCTCCTATCACCAGTGCCTCCTCTGAGCAGCTTTTTGGGGTCTTCTTTCCCACCATCTGGGCAGTCAACACAGTGTGCCTCTCTCAGGTGCATGGCTGTGCCCTCCCCAGCCTCACAGGCAGCCTGTGTCTGCAGGTATCACTGGGTCTCATGCTTTCTAATCTGCATGCCTGGTCAGTTCCATGAGCCATCAGCCACATGCCCAGCTCCATCCTGAAGGTAACTCTCCATCCACGTTCTATCCCATTTCACCAAATTGGAGCTTATGAGATTTACTGAGGTCACTTGACCTGGTGGTGTGGCATCAGCACAAGCATCTGCTGTTGGACCAGGGGACATCCTCTATTGTTCTATCTCACACATGTACTGGGGATGTTCTTGATGTGTACACATCTAGCCTGACTGCTCCGTGTTTCTGAAGACCATAGGGGCCATCAGATACCTTTCAGTATGTCTCTTTTCTGTTTTAATAGAAATTAATTTGCTTCATTCCTTTCAATTAAGAACCCTGGCTGATACAATCAGATTCAAATTTGAATGTAACTAGAAAATATTATGGAAAGTAAGAGCAGTAATTATACTAATGGAGGAGAAGAGAAACGTTAAAATATTTAGGAAACAATAAGATTTTATAATTATCTAGATGGATCGAAATTGGATGAAAGTGTTTAGTTGGAAGCCCAAATGTCAGACTAGCCTCCATTTTATTCATTCATTCAATCATGTATTCATATTTTGTACCAGAAATTGAATCCACAAACATAGCCACTGGACTACAACCCTAGCCCTGTTTCCTTTTTAATTTAGAAACAGGATATTATGACCTTCAATTTTTGGGTCACTTACATTTACTTCTATGTTCACTACAATGCTATAATACTCAGTATTTAGAGGCTGATAAGTCAACTACTCCATGAAGTAATTGCTTCCTTGGGTTCTATGTCATTTTTTATTTGTTTTAATTAGTTACAAATGACAGTTCAATGATTTTGACAGGTTCTAAGTCTTATTAATAATCCTGAATATTATATCTGTACAGAAGTCATCGAACGAAATGTCTCTGTTATTTTATTTATGTTTGCTGTTCATACTACTAGAATTTATTTATATTCAAGACCATGGATATGTCAATTAACTACTTAAATATGTACCAGAGAGTATTGGACCAGGAGTTGTTCTCGGTGTAGCGTATCTTTCAATTATTTTTGTAGTGCTGGCGTAGTGCTTATGAATTCTTTTAGTTTATTCTTGTCATGGAGTGTTTTTATTTCTTCTTCTATTCTGAAAGGTAGCATTGCTGAATAGAGCAATCTTGGCTGCCAATTGTTTTCTTTGAGGGCCTGAGCTTTTTCATTCCAGGCCCTCCTTGATTTTAGGGTTTGAGTTGAGAATTCAGAAGTGGGTCTTATTGGTTTAGTTCTAAATGTGATCTGATGTATTTTTATCTTGCAGCTTTTAATTTTCTTTCCTTAAATTCTGTTAGACATTTTGATTATGATATGCTTTGAAGAGGTTCTTTTTTTGACCTTGTATCTTTGGTGTTCTTAATGAATCTGGAGTATGGTTTTCCATATGATATCTAAGATAAGGAAAATTTTCTGGTCTTGTTTCCTGAAAAGGATTTTAATGCCATTAGCCCATATCTCCCTTATTTTTTATCTCAGTGATTCTTAAATTGGGCCTCTTGCTTTTATACCAAAGTTATTAAATATTTTGGTCAGTGTTAATTATTTTTTTCTTTATTGTATTCTAGGTTTTCAAGGTAATATACCAGTCTTCAGTTCTGTGATCAAAGCTTATTTGTTTTTACAAAATCTAATGTAATGGTGATCCTTTCAGTTGAATTTTTATTGGTTCCATTGTGTCTTTCATTTCCAGGAATTCTGATGGGCTTTTCTGTGTTTAATTTCTTTCTTTATTTAAATGGTGTTTCTGCATTTAGTCTCTTCATTTAATCTTCCTTTAATCTTACTAGCTCACTAAACAATTAAATAATTAATTTTTGTAAACTTTGTCTGGAATTTCATCAACTTCCATTTCTGTGAGCTCCTTTCTTGTGGCATTATAAATTTTGGGTGGGAACTTGCTTGCCTGTTTCCTCATGCTTTCAGGGGTCTTGGACTTGGGCATCTATTGAAATGGATTCCTGTTCTTCTGTGAGAGAGGCCTTTGATGTATAGTAATCTTCCATGTATTCTTTCTATGTTGTGGGTATTTTATTTTCAGTTCTGTGCTCAAAGCTTAATTTTTACACAATCTAATGTATTGTTGATACTTTCAGTTGAATTCAAAATAATCTTGGTGTTAATTTCAACCTTTAGTTCCACTCAAGTTGCTGATATCAGACAGTTATTTTAATTTACTCTTGGAGTGCCACTGCAATACTACCAACTTCTTAGAGCTTACATCTAGAACTTTTCTGTTTTGTGTGTGTGAGTTTGAACTGAGGTCCCCCTCTAGATGTTCCTACTTTGGGCCTGGTTGTTGGTTTGAGGCTTTGTCTCCACTATCCTATGTGTTAAAGAATTGCTGGAGTCTGAGAGAGACTGGTTTGTGCAGGCAATGAGATTGGCTATTATTTGACAGAGATGTGAGGGGAGCTCAGCCATAGATTCTCTATGCTGTGAATCTGTAGCATCCCAATCACTTCCCAGCTGCTCTTAGGAAAAGGGGGGGCAAGAAATAATTATGGTGGTGACCAATATACAGCCTTAAAATAAATGTCTGGCACCTGAAATGACCTCTATATTACTAATGGCCACACAAAGCAGAATAGTTTGTCAACATTTAACCCAAGCAACAGCAAAACACAGCCACAAACTAGATCTGGCACTGAATACCAGGTGTCGCCTGGGTCACCCATCATGTTAATAACAGAACATCATGAATGTTGGGGGCAGGAGTGACACTCACTAAATAGTTCACACAGAGCAGGGTTAAGTTCTTTAAAACATTTAAAAAACAGGGAGAAGCAGGAGAATGGTGGTAAATGATGGCTAAGGAAGGAGGATTAAAGAACTGATTAAAATAATAGAATAAATAAAGAATGAGGGAATGAGAGCATGTGACTCTTAGGAAGGGAATAAAGGGAAGGAGGAATAAGAGGAACAAACACTAAGGTACGAAAAAGTAAAAATTCAATATAAAACCAGCCCATAAAAACCTCCACTCCTAATCCATAGCAGGGCAAAATATCAGATGAGTGGAACAAAAATGATAAAAAATGAAACATCTTATACACACACACACACTCACACACACACACACACACACATGGCGCACTCCCCTGGAGCCCAGGCTCAGAAACCTCACCAGTCCCTGCACAGGCTGCACATACTCCACCACATGCACATTCCCCAGGGTCAGGCCTGGAGTGCAGATGCAAGGTCTGGACACTGTCTGTTCTCCTCCCAGATGCCTATACCAGCTGCCAGCAGCCAAGGGAGCCCTCAGGCCTGGGTATCCCCAGCCCGCACAGAGACGCTCAGCATCTTTCCATCACCAACTTGCTGCCTTTCTGGGTCTGTTGAGATCCACTTCCCTCTCTTCCACAGTGTCCCAGGTGCCAAGTTCATTGTCAGGGATTCCCTCCCTGGCTGCCTGAAGGGAATTGGGGAAGGGGAGGGATGGAGCAGACTCCGCCTCCAGAAAAACTGGCTCATCTCTAATGCAGTACTTTTTGTTCCATGTTCAAAACCTGTAAATGTCTCTCTATGGTTATTTTACTGTCCAATGCTGAATTCCAGTGAATTTCCTCCATCACCCTGTTAGGAAGCAATCCTCCTGCTGCTGGGATCTCAGATCAGGGGCAGCTGGCACCTGACCCTTCCTCTACTCCACCTTCCCCCACATGGAGTAATTTTATCCTCCAACACTTTCACCAAGTTACCAGGGAAACCCATCCTTTCTCATTGTAGAATAACACTGCTTGTTTTTTTTTTTTCCACACACAACCATGTAATCACTGTGTGTTCATCTGAACTGATAGGAAACCAAGTCCCACCTTTGACCTTTGTTTCCTGACAATGCCTTCCAGAAGCATCCCGTGTGGAAGGCAGCATTCCCTGAAAGGCAGAAGTCACTCAACCTTTTCAGAGTGTATATGACTACACCACTGGCAGTAAGAGGCTTGTTTGGTTTCTGGAATGCTGGGGACAGTGAAGGCCACCCTGGGGTGTTCTTGGAAAACACCTTGGAGCTACCACAGTTCTCAGAAGGTATGTGGTGTGCCCCTGATGGTCTGGGTCTCTGGCACCAACATGGTGCATCCACTGAATGATGTCTAGAAGCTGATCATAATCCCGGCTGCCTACATGCCTGCCTGCCTCAGAGAGGACTGCTTTCATTCTCTTCTCCTCTCCAAGGAAACCCTGTTACTGGCAGGTGACAGCAGAGGTCACATAGGGAATACACTCCTGGGTGATGGTTTCCCACTCTCCTCTGCCAAGCAGCTGAGATCTCACACTTTGATGGAGTGGCCACCACCTGACAATAATTCAATCAGCATAAAAATGCAGACACATGTTCAAAATATTGCAACCTAGAGAGAAAGTCATGCTTCTTTAATGAAAAGGAGAATTTTAAAAACCTTGTCTCTCCAGTTTTGTGATTTAAAAAACAATAATAGCAAATAAAAATAAATAAATAAAGCCATGGGTTATTTTTTTAATTCCCGAAATATTTGTGCAAATTTTAAAATCCAACTGAAATTCTAAAAATTATACAAGATTAATATAAAAAGACAAATTGTTTCCAAAATTGTTTTCACACTCTGCCTTCTTTTTAGTAACTGTAATGCAAATCATTATATTTTGTTTCTTCTAAGAATTTGGTGACTCTTTTGCAGGGAGCTTGGTTGGATCTAATGACATGTTGACTGTAATGATTTTCGATTGTGTGAGGTGCCTCCTGGTATTGATTTGCAATGCATTTCTATTTGATTACCTTATTTCAGCATTTCTTAGCAGAATGAAAAAATATTAAACAAAATTTTCTGTGATAATACATGATGTATGACTGTAAATATGTTGGACAAGATCAGGGGAACTGGAGCTAAATTATTCATATTACTCAAATAACTCAATAGCAAGAAAATAATATGATGGTTAAATAGTCACATGATATGATAAGTATTCCACTAAAAAATGTACAAAAAATCAACAGATGTTTGAAGAATGTTTAACATCATCAATCATAAGTGAAATTCAATTAAAGCCACAGAGATTCCACTTTATACCTATTTATTTGTTCACTTCATACCTATTTATTTGAATGACTATTATCAAAAAACAACGCTACATGTTTGTGAGAATTCAGAGAAAATGGAACACTCACACACTTTGCTAATGAGAATGATAATGGGTGCAGTCACTTTGGGAAAAGGGATAGTGGCTCCTGGAAAACCTAAGGTAGAACTACCATAGGATGCAGCAGTCCTCAGCAGGATGTGTCCTCAAACCACACGAGTCAGTGTGTCAAAGAAAGTCAGTGTCTCTAGCATATGGCAGCGTCATTCCCAGTGCCAAGGCACAGAATTAACCCAGGTGTGCATCAGCGAATGAATGGACTGAGAAAACACATGTGTGCAGGAGACATTGTACCACTCAGCATTAGAGAGGAGGGACAGTCTCTCACTTGTGACAATGGGTGACCTGGAGGACATTGTGTGAAACAAGCCAAGCTCAGCAGAACAAGCAGCACATGACCTTGACTCTGGAGTCTGAAAAAATGACACTCATGGAAGCAGAGTGGCACGGTGGTCAATAGGGCTTCTGGGGAAGAGACGTGGCCCTGGCAGGTATTCAAAGAAAGCAGAAATTCTGTAATAAAGAACAAGTTCAAGAGATCTTCCATGCAGCATGGTGATCTCAGCTATAATCATGAACCATATGCTGGAAATGGATGAGAAGGTAGAGATTAAGGGCTGTCAGGACAAAAATTCCCCAAGTGCACAAGGTACTGCATCTGCTAACTGGCCAAATTCAACCACTGCAAAATACATATGTCGATCAAAGGACCATGAGGTACACCAGCAAGAAATAAAATTGTTACTTGTCATTTTAAGAATAATATTTTTAAAGTTAACTCTTGCATAATTCCATAATCTGTGTGTTTGAGGATGTCAGTAGGTGAATAAAACTATACTTTGTGAACTAATTTATACTCCTTTATAAAATTCAAAGTCAACCTAAGAGGGGTAGCTCTAAATATCCTGTGTGTACCTAGCACTCTTCCAAGAAATTTTCAATAACAAATTAACTTTATACCCACAGACCATATATACCATGTACCCTGATATTATCCAGTTTTATAGGTGAAGAAACAAAGAACCAATTGCTTACACTGTAAGTAAAATAGCTGAGAGCAGTAAAAAATCATGAAGCCAAGAAAGAAACAGACATGATCTAAATCTAAAGGGAAAATGTGAAATTCTGAGCTGAGATTGCCTCTTAGCCTTCTTCAGACGGAGGCTTCTGGTGCTGGTGACTGTGTGACTCATTGATAATTTTATTTATGTTTTTCCAAGGAAACAAACTCAACTTAGCTCAGTATTTGAAGGACAGTTTTTAATTAGGCAGCATCCTACCTGAGGGAAGGCAGAGAAAACAAGAAGAGTTCCTCAGAGGACAATGCAGGCAGAGGCACACTGTGGCCTGAGTCTCTGTGGGAGAGTCCTGTGGGCCTTGAATCTCCTTACTTGCTGGCAGAGTATGACTCCAACATCAAGAAAAGATGATTGTTCTGGACACTTTCCTGGGCAAACTTCATTCCTCCTGAATACACTCCTGGGGGCATCACAAGGAAAATATAAAAGATAACAATTTACATCTAGCATTTCTGAAAAAAATAGGATTTATTTTACACCAAAAGAAATTAATCAAGTTTCAGGCATTATGATGACCAATGTGTTGTTCTGCTTGGGTGAGTCATTACTTAATCCAACATCCTTCATGTTGCTTCTAATACACAACTGAAAATAAAGTTATAAAGTAACATATCAAGTCTTTAGTTCTGGATAAATATAAGTTAAATTGAGAAATGCACTGAAATATAGCTTTTATGTACTTACCAACATGTTTCTGAGGTTATACAACATTTAGAAGCTTTTCAATAGCTAGGGAGGGCATATTAGACTCACAGAATTTTTGAGTTATGAAAAACATATCCTGAACATATAATTATTAAATATTGTAACATGGATTATTGAAGAGGTTGACTTATTTATACAATTCTGATGGCTCAAATAAGATTAAAATTAAGATTTCAATAAAAGAATTTGAATTTTACATTATTAAAATATTAATATTACAAATATTACATTACAATCTAAAATAGTTACTCTGAAAATAGGTGTTTTACAAAAAAACAGATCTTTTTCTATCAGGTGTATTGAAGCATAAATTAATGCAGATGAAATAGCTTATTGTAAATAGTACTCAAAAATGTAAAAACTTCCAGGCATGATAATGTGCTGGCAAGTTCCATGCAAGGCTGGACAACTTAGGGAAATGCTGTCTCAAAAAAAAATGTTGAAAGGCTGGGGATCCAGCTCAGGGTTAGAACACCTGCCAAGCATGAATAAGGCCCTGCATTCATCATTCCTAGGACCAAAAACAGAAAAGTAAAACCAAAGTTAGACAAGAAGTTGAAATTAAAAACAAAAGGACTGGGAATACTTCAGATTCTCAGATCCGGTAGACTATTTTAATAGAATAACTTGAGTAATCACCCCAAGAGAATAGAGAAGGGTCTGCCATATCTTTCTCTGTGTAAAAACTGTTCCTTCTGCATAAAACTGTTGAGCAAGAAAGAACTGCCACATTATGGGGCAGTATGTTAAGCATTATAAGTGAAAGTCAATTAACAACATAAGTTAAAATTATATTATAATTCTAAAATGACTGTCTGATGCTATATCTCTCTTATTTATAGGTTTGATATTTGGAGAGGATCCAGAAAACTAAATGCTCAGCCCTGAAATTATGGATTTCTAGATAATTGCTGATAGCCACAGCCAAGTCGGAATGGCCCCTGGCATTTTGCCAACAGTATTGGTTGACAGGCGAGGCATTACTATCCGCCTAGGCTGCTACTTTTGAGTTCTCATGCTAGTTCTTGTGGGGATTCCCGGGGATTCCCCAAGAGTTCCCATTGGTTGGGGAAGTGCAAGAGGAGGAATTTCCAGAGGAGATATTTCCGGCTGCTGGTTCCTGGACGAGCCACGTGGCATTTGGGGAGGATTTCCCAGGAGCGTGTGTGAAGTGTGCTGGTAGAGTTCAGAAATAAAGTTTGTTCCTGCTTCAGTGGCTCGTGATTTGTGCCCAGCCAGACTGCGGCATTTGGCGGCCCGTGCGGGGAACGCCTGAGGCTCGGGGGTAAGTGAAATTGCTCGCCCCTAAGGGAAGGCGAGAGAATGGGTGACCATTTCAAAAACCAATGTGTTCTTGTTTTGATTTGTTTTGTTTTTGTTTCAAGCTGCCTATCCCTTGAACTTTTTCAGGCAAACTGGGAAAAATGGTTGGCTCAAGGTTTGAAGTTGTTCGCCCATGAGGAAGAGATAGAAATAGACCACAAATGCACATGTCAAGACAATAGGAAAGTTAATACAACAATTTTTTGTTCCATTTTTGTTTCATTCTGTTTCGGTTTTGTTTTGTGTTATCTTATTGGGTTGTGTTATCTTTATAGTAGATTAGAAATTAGTAAAAAACAAACTGAAAGAGTGTTAAGTAAATTGTTAGAGGTTCAGACCACGGAGAAAGACATTTTAGATCAAGTGAAAGAGAAGGTCTCTAGAGCTAGTCAGATAGAGGAAGAAAATTTAAAGGAAGAAAGCTTAGAGGAGAAACAGCTATTAGGGAAAAAGCTACAACAGGAGGCTGCTACTAACACCGTTCTAT
>NW_026003318.1:1148199-1167239 GCF_001458135.2 Marmota marmota marmota
ATGTGTAAATCTGTGCTAAATGGAGGACAATATTTGTTATAGAAGGTTGTCAATGAGGAATTTTGCATGGAGACGGCTAGGTGAAATGCAGCGGCCGGTTACCCTCAAAGAAATCTAGATATGTTGTTAGGAAAAGGACCTTATGAGGGTCAACCACAACAAATTGAATATGATCCTGCTATATATGCACAAATTGCTGCAGATGCAGTTAGGGCATGGAAGACTTTACAAGGACATGGAGATTTACAAGGTCAATTATCTAAGGTAATACAGAGAGCTAATGAACCTTACGCTGAATTTGTAGATAGGCTTATTCAAACAGCTACCAGAGTTTTTGGGGATACAGAACAAGCAATGCCATTAATAAAACAGTTGGCTTATGAGCAAGCAAATCGTTGGTGCAGAGATGTCATTAGACCATGGAAACATGGAGATTTAAACACATATATTAAATTATGTAGAGACATTAATGAACAAGGGCAAGTCTTGGCAGCTGCAGTACAACAGGCTTTAGATGCCAGGCCAAAAACATGCTACAATTGTGAACAAACAGGACATTTTAAAAGGAATTGCTCCATAGGAGGAGGGTTTAACAAAGCTAGGTATCAAAGGAGTAGAATACCGGGTATTTAGCCACGATGCTGTAGAGGGAGACATTGGGCTAATGAATGCCGTTCTCAAACCACCATAGAGGGTACTCCATTATCAAAAAACGGACAAGGACCAGGTGTTTACCCACAATATCGTGGATAAAGACATCAGGCTCCATTGCCAAAAAATGGTCAGGGAGGCCCAATGCTCCGGGGCCCACGACCACAAATATACAGGGCACTGGAGGAACCCAGAAACACCATGGAGGAACCCAGAAACACCATCAGGGTAGTGCCCAGGACACATTATCCATCAGATCTCTCATCAGATGAACCAAAGGGAGTGCAGGGTTGGATATCTGCACCTCCGCCAGAGCAGTACTAACTCCAAAGATGGGAGTTCAAGTCATTCCTACAGGAGTAAAAGGACCTCTTCCCCTAGGAACAGTAGGTTTATTGTTAGGATGCAGTTCTTCTACTCTAAAAGGACTTAATGATAAGTCCTAGGGTAATTGATCCCAATTATGAAGGTGAAATAAAAATTATAGCTAGTTATCCAAATGGAATATCAGTAATTTCACCAGGAGATAGAATAGCACAGTTATTAATAATACCCAGCCTACATGATAAATTTTCCTGTAGTACTATAGAAATAGATTCCAGGGGATTAGGTTCCACAGGTGTAGATTGGGCTATGCTTTCTTTAAATTTAGATTCTTGCCCAATGCTAAAACTAAATATTCAAGGACATGAATTTAATGGGCTACTGGATACAGGTGCTGACCTTACCATCATATCTCGTCAAGAATGGCCAAAACATTGGCCATTACAACAAGCCACTCAAACGCTTCGAGGCCTAGGAGTGGCAACTAATCCCAATAGAAGTGCAATGGTATTAGATTGGAAGGATCCTGAAGGATGTGAAGGAACTATATAGCCATATGTATTGGATCATCTTCCTGTAAATTTATGGGGATGAGATGTCCTAGATCAATTAGGTTTGACATTAACAAATAACATCAATCCAAATGTGCCCACTATTAGGGCTAGACAAGGTCTCAGGAAAGAAAAAAGATTAGGAGAACAAGAACAAGGTATAGCAGCACCAATACAAATAGATCAAGGAACAGACAGACATGGGTTGGATTTTCAGAAAGGGCCACTGAGACAATAAAAATTACTTGGAAATCAGAAAGACCAGTATGGGTTCCTCAGTGGCCCCTGACTAAAGAAAAGATACAAGCAGCCCATGACCTGGTCAAACAACAATTAGCAGAAGGACATATACAACCTTCTGTATCTCCCCATAATACTCCCATTTTTGTCATCAAAAAGAAATCTGGTAAATGGAGATTATTGCAAGATTTAAGAGCCATTAATAATGAGATGGTTATTATGGGACCTGCTCAATCAGGGATTCCTCAATTGTCTGCTTTGCCAAAAACCTGGTATGTTTTAGTTATAGATATTAAAGATTGTTTTTTTTCAATTCCAATTCATCCTGAGGATAGTCCACGTTTTGCATTTACTATCCCTGCACTGAATCATGAAGGTCCTGATCAGAGATATGAATGGAAAGTACTCCCTCAAGGGATGGCTAACAGCCCAACTATGTGTCAAATTTATGTTAACAAAGTAATCCAGCCACTTAGAAATCAAAATCCTGAACTACAAATATTTCACTATATGGATGATGTATTATTAGCACACAAAGATAAAAACACATTGCTAGAATGTTATGCCACACTTACAAACTTATTAAAAAATTATAATCTAGAGATAGCAATAGATAAAGTACAATTAAATTTTCCAATTAATTATTTAGGAGTTCTATTATCCTCAACCATGGTCCGTCCACCAAAAATTCAAATACGAGTAGATCAACTCAAATCACTTAATGACTTTCAAAAGTTATTAGGAGACATAAATTGGATAAGGCCTTATTTAGGTATACCAACAGGAGAGTTGGGACCTTTATTTGATATCCTAAAAGGTCCATCAGATCCAAATTCACCCCGAATGTTAACGCCTGAAGCAAGAAAGGCATTAAAAATCATTGAAACATATATGGAAAATATGCATTTGGATAGAATTGATATAAGTTTGCCTTTATTATTTATTGTACTACCAACAAAAAATATTCCTACAGGAGTATTTTGGCAAGAAGGTCCATTATTATGGATACATTTATCTTATTCTCCTAACACTATTCTTACTAGGTATCCTGAGGCTGTAGGACAATTAATACTCAAAGGAATAAAAGCAGCAAAGGGAGTGTTTGGAATTTCTCCCAATAAAATTATTACTCCATATACTATGAATCAAATTGATGAGTTAGCTAATGAGTTAAATACTTGGGCAATAATCATGTGCAAATCTAATGTTTCATTTGATAACCACTTACCATCTAATCCTTTATTGTCTTTTTGGTCATTGCATCCTGTAATTTTTCCAAAAATGACAAGAAAAACACCTATCATGAATGCTCCAAATATATTCACTGATGGGTCAAATAATGGTACAGCAGCAGTAGTTACCCCTGATCAAACTTTTACATTTTTAGTACCCAAACAATCAGCTCAAAAGGTAGAGCTTAATGCAGTTTTACAAGCTTTTGTGATGTTTAAAGATTCTGTATTTAATTTATTTTCTGATAGTCAGTATGTAGTTAATGCTATAGTATCTCTTGAAGATGCTGGTAGGATTTCCCCTTCTTCTACTGTTTTCTCTTTGCTTTCCACTATACAAAGTCTAATCTGGGACAGAAAAGATCCATTCTTTATAGGACATATCAGGGCACATACAGGATTGCCTGGAGCCCTTAGTTTGGGCAATGATTTAGCAGATAAAACTACACATGACATACATATTTTCTCTACACTAGAAGAAGCTATAAATTTTCATAAAAAGTTCCATGTCAATGCTAATACTTTACAAAAGCGTTTTAAAATAACTAAGGAACAAGCTAGACAAATAATAAAACAATGTCAAAATTGTGTGACCTTTTTACCACAAGTTAATCTTGGAGTCAATCCTAGAGGATTGATACCTAACCATATTTGGCAGATGGACGTCACACACTTGCCAGAATTTGGAAAATTAAAATATTTGCATGTTACAGTTGATACTTCTTCTGGATTTTTGATGGGCTCCCTTCATGCCGGAGAAAAAACTAAAGATGTTATAGCTCATTGCTTACAAAATTTTGCCACTGTGGGTGTTCCAAAACAGTTAAAAACAGATAATGCCCCTGGTTATACTTCTACCTCTTTTAAACAATTTTGCTCATCATTTGGCATTACTCATATAACAGGAATCCCATACAATCCACAGGGACAAGGCATAGTTGAAAGAGCTCATCAAACTATTAAAATGTACTTATTAAAGCAAAAAGAGGGAATTGGAAAGGGGTATATATCCCCAAAAGATAAACTTAAAATAACCCTTTTTACTCTAAACTTTAAATTTGGATTCATCAGGGCTTAGTGATGCGGAAAGGCATATGTGTCCAAAAAATGTACATAAGCCTAAGGTACTTTGGAAGGATGTTCTAACAGTACAATGGAAAGGTCCTGACCCAGTGGAGTTGGGGTTCTGTTTGTGTGTTTCCACAGGGAGAACAACAGCCAATTTTGATTCCAGAGAGACTAACCAAAGCGATTTCTACAGACCAAAATGAAGATGATTTGACTCAAATCCATAACAGCTGATATCCAGAGCTTCAGCTTGGCTATTCTTACATCTGCGACAGTGATTAACCAGGATGCTTTTTTCAATATCTATTTTATTAATGCCTTTTCCCACATCATAAAGTTCTATCTTATTTTTTGAGCTTATACAGACCTAGGTTAATGTTTTTCTGATCAGTTTTATTTTTTGACTGTGGAGTTTTAAACATTGCAATGGAGATTTCACCTGTGTAAAGCTGCAAAGCCTTTACTATTGTCTTATGTGTTGTACATTTGTGTGCACACTTGTGTTTGGTGTTGTATGTCTGTGTGTGCGTATGTCCATATATCATATATGAGGAGCGCTCATGAAAAAACGAATCCGAATTTTTTTTATTCACGTGATTTTAATGGTTTGATTTAAATTAGGTAAACAGCTGTTGAGGATTGTTTTAATATGTGAACAAATAAGGAGGTTAACAGATCTGTTTGTTTACTTTCACCTTTCCTTTTCATTATATTTAATAATTCTGTTCAGGATAATGTAAATTGTTCAGAAAATACTCTTACTGCCTTTAGAGTGAATCTCCATGTTCTCTTCTGCCCAATGACTCTCAGGTTTGGTCTCTTGATGTTTTCTCAGACTTCTTGTGTATTCTAATTAGGTTCTTTTATTTTTTTTCCCTTTCTTGCATACTGAGTATTCTACTTCATGTACCCAGGCTTCAAGGCCTGAGGTTCTGTCTTCAAGGGATGATGTTCTATATTTTTATGCAATCTAATTTGTTACTGAGGCTCTCAGTGATTTTTAATTTTATTTACTGTTTCATTTACTGGTATCATTTGTTGATCTTTATCATCTCTATGCTTTATTGAAGCAAGTGTTTCATCTCCTGTACTTGTTCTTTTAATTCAAGGAACATTTTAATAATCATTTTTTAGATTATTTCTCTGGATTTAATTTATCTGTAGAATCATTTGTTAGTAAATTCTGAATTTAGGGATGAGATTTATTTGTCTTTTTTTTCCCATATGTTCAAAGGTCTTGGACTTAGGCTTCATCTGAATTTGATTCCCCTTTTTTCATATGGGTGTCCTTTTTGTGTAGTTTGTTTTGTTTTGTTTGTTTTGTTTTTGTTTTGTTTCAGAGTCCATCCCCACCCACGTACAAGTTGATGTCCAGGAGTGTGATCTGAGATCTTTTGGGGTTGTTACTCCTTAGCTAGGTTATTGGTTTGTGATTGTAGGCTCCCCAGTTCCATGTGTTGAAATAATGTTGATCTCATATGTGGTTAGATCTTGTATGAGGTGAGATCCATTTTTACTTGGCTGAGTTTTGAGTACTATTCAGCTGCAGGATGTCTACTCTGTAATGTATTCTAATCTCTCTCCAATCCCTGTTGGTGGAAAGTGGAACCAGGAAGAGCACTAACATTAGCAAAAGATGTACAGCCTCAAGACAAATATCTTCTGTAATACTAATTGCCATTTGTATAGAAATGGTGAGGTTACTGTTTAACATCTATATCAACAATAAAATCTGTGAACTAGATCAGAAATTATATAGCAGGTTTCTACTATGTTGTCCACTGTATTAATAACTACAAAAATATGAATGGGTTAGGCATATAATTTATTTGTAATTCTATCATGGAGACTTGAATTTTGTGAGTGAAGAGAAAATAGGATAAGAAGGCAAGAAATAGATTAGAATACCTTAAAAATTGTACAGAATAAAGGCAAGAGGTAGGTAGCAGATGGCATCTGGAAGAAAAAGGAATAAAATTTAACTAAAAGTAATGAAAAATAAAGAGAGGAAAAGGAAACAGGAAAATTGAGCTATTAATTAGAAAATAGTCAAGTGGCAAAAAGAGGGACAAAAACCAAGGTATCAAAAAAAAAAGAGTAAATGGAAGATGAAACACTTTAACCCATAATATGTACACACACATATGTATATATCTATGTACACACATATACATATATATTTTAATGTATTACAAGGTGAGAAAACACACACTCATTGATCTCCACACACAAATGGTGTTCCCAAGGAGTATTTCAATAAAACCCTTGTCATTTGTTTTGTGATGTTTTCAAGCTGTTCTCATACAATAGCAAAAATATTTGATTTCTGAGAATTTTCTTTCCTTTGCCATATGAAATCTATTATTTTATTATATGTTTCTATGAATGCACATAAGCATCCATTAGTTCTCCTTTATTATTTCTATTTTGTACTTTTTAATATTGTCAATTATCTCACACTATTTCTTCTGTCTCATTTCCCTTTTGTTAGATATTACCCAGTTTGTCCTTTGAAACTTTCACTTCATATTTTTAACAATCTTTGTGATTTTTTTCCAGGAGTCCTTTACTCTTCCCTCATCTTATAAAATTAAAGAGACATGTTTTGTGGATTTAATGACATCAGATTCTTCTCCAAAGTTGTGAAATTTTCTGTAAAGGGATCATTCTCCCAATCACTTCCAATTTAAGGAATACACTTGCATGTATTCTAGTGTATACACTGTGTGTTGTCAAGAGCATCGTGTGTGTGTGTGTGTGTGTGTGTGTGTGTGTACAGATGTGTGCACTCAAGAACACTTGTATGAATCTTATTGTTTCATGATGTGAGCTTTCCTCAAGTCTGTTGAACTTTGGCTCTAAAATAATATATAAACCTAGAAATCACATACCTTTTGAGAATACTTCTCAAAATTGTTCAATGATCAACTTCATCAAGACCAGAATCCCCTATACTCCTCTGATCTGAATATTCTTGGGACAAAGCTCCTCCATCCAATTAAGCAACTGGAATGTCTACTATCCAATTTCTTTTTTTTTTTTTTTTTTTTGAGGGGCACATAAAGCCATGTATTTGGTACATAAGTGTCACAGAAGCACATAGACATAATACAAATGCTTTTTGGTAAGAGTTTGGGTACATCTGGGAAGCTACAGGGAACATTGGAATAAGGTCAGGGAGTGACATTCTACAGCACTCTTGAGATTAAATGAAGACCCAAAGGAGACTGGGTGGAGGTGAACACTGAAAATCCAGAGTATGATGAATTACTGTGACTTTGTATGTGAGGTATTTGGCAATAAGATTTCAGGATAGATTTCAGAACAGAGGAAAAAAAATGATGATCCATGACTGGACAAATACTGGACCTGGAAGTGTTGTGCAAAGACCACTCAAGAAGGTAAAATCATATTTCCTTACAGCAAATATTAGAATACTGAAAGTTTGGAAGTAAGTCTTACAAATATAAATATGGAAGAAATAAATCATGCTCTCAGGATTTTAAAATATTTTGTAATATGGACCTCTACTGGATGTATTACATGAATTTTCTATGCCTTTATTTCTGGGCAAAATGATTGATAATAATTTGTGAGTGTGTTTTTGATATAAGACATTTGTATCCTACTGAAATTTTAACAAATGTCATTTTCTGTATATCTTTAAGTTTCTTGCAAAACATTTTTTGCCATAATTTGTTTCAGAAAATATTAATTTCTAAGGAAGAATATGAGATTTCCTTTTGGTAAATACATAAAACTCGTTCTTCATTTAAGATGTATACATTTAATAAATAACACACAGACTGATTCACAAAGGAATTTTCCAAATTGATCTAATAATCACTACTCAACATACTGATTCTTGTGTGTCACTGCAGGGTGAGCAATATTAAAGCTCTGTGGCAAATTATGATCAAGTGTTAACTGATTTCATCTTGATGGGGTTGTTTCCATTATCAAGAGTAGGTCTTGCAGAAACACTGTCACATGCCTATAATTCCACTGGCTCAAGAGGATGAGGCAGGAGGATGGCAAAGTCAGACAACCTCATAAACTTAGTGAGGCCCTAAACAACTGAGTGAGACCTTGACAAAAATTAAAAGGTTTGGGCATGAGCTTGCCCAGATGCCAGCTAGCAGCAGCACAGCCCAGGAACCCACTACAGACAGGTGGAGTTGAGCAGCACTGCGGAGGAGTTCTGGCAGCATAGAGACCCAGGGTTACAAATACTTTAAGGCTAGAGTGCGCCAGACTGTGACACACATCACCACAGGGCACTGGACCAAGGACAGAATTCTGGACATAATGGATGAACAGCCCAGCCCCCTTCGATTCACTGGACACCCCTGCGTGGTAACGGCTGGTCGCCATCTTGGAAAATCTACCTCATCAGTTTTTGGCGGATGTAACAGCACGATTGGCATCTGAAAAGGTGTTTGAGTCCCAGCCCCCCTCTACCCACCTGTGATAACTCAAAAGCTTACTCACCAGTTCTCAGTGGGCGTGGCTATCAGAGGGAATAAGATAGAACAGTTTGCCATTTCCAACTGCCCCTCCTCACAGCTGTGATGACTTGGTGACTATCCAACAAAGAGATAGTGCTCAGTTGATCAGGAATGTGGGGTGGCCAGGGCGGCTGCATGCCAAGAGTGAACCCAGGGCTGCAGAGAAGAGTCCCAGTAATTGGGACCTGGTGGTCAGGAGAGGTAAGGGAGATAGAACCAGGAGCAACCCAAAGAGACCAGGTTTGGAGAGGCCTGGCAGGGTAGGGAGAGCCACCTCACAAGGATTGCTTCCCCCAACCTGAGGGCAATGACTCAGCCTAGAATGCACAATGCCACCTACTGGAAGAGAAGAAAACAGAATTCTAAGAGTGCATTTTTTTTCTTTTTCCATTTTTCCTTTTCTCTTTTTATCTTTTTCTTCTCTCTTTTCTTCTCTCTTTTTTCATTGCTTTTTCTCTATCTCTTCCCCCCTCTTTTTTCCTCTTCTTCCTCCTTCTTTTCCTCTCCCAACCTCCCAAGTGTTACTATTTCTATTACATGTAATTTACAAAATGCAAATAGGTGATTGTCTCTATGCTTCTTATTGTCCTCCCACATACTTAGCTACCCTAAAATACCTCCTGTCTATTCTCCCGTTAATAACCCCCTTCATTAGTGTTCTCCTCCAAAATAGCTAAGATATATTAACTCCCAAACACTCACATCTTTCCCTCTAAACATAAAGTCCTATGCCCGACCCTCAGTTCTCTATATGCCACCAGAATCTGCATGCCTTTTACGAAGCTAATGAATATATTTTAAATGATAATTGAATCCAACATCTCTAGACATTGTCTCTCACCACAAAGGAAAGATCTCAGAACTATACAAGACCAATACAAATTTATAGGAGAAAAATAATAACACAACAGTCACACAGAGCAGGAAAGAAACATGAGCAACATGAAAAAAAAAAACAACAAGGAAAGAAAGGACCACAAACAGTGCAGGACAACAATAGAGGTGTTAATAGCTACAGCAGAAAAATTGTCAGATAAAGATTTTAAGATACACATGCCTCAGATGATCTGGAGTCTCAAGGAAGACTTTAGACAGCAAATGCAGACAATGAAAGGTTACATTGGCAATGAATTACATAAACAAATCCAAGAAGCAAAAAGATCAACTTTACAGGGAGATAGAGGTTATACCAAAAAACAAACAAACAAACAAACAAAAACCACAAACAGAAATCCTGGAAATGAAGGAAATTATAAACCAAATTAAAAACTCAAATGAGAGTATCACCAGAAGGGTAGAACACTTAGAAGTCAGAACATCAGACAACAATGACAAAGTATATTATCTCGAAAAGAGTGTACACAGCATAGAAAAGCTGATAAGAAACCATGAGCAGAACATCCAAGAAATCTGGCATAACATAAAAAGACCACATTGGAATAGTGGAAGGTATAGAGGTCCAAACTAAAGGAATGAGCAACTCCTCAATGAAATAATTTTAGAAAACTTTCCAGATATGAAGAATGAAACAGAAATCCAAATCCTAGAAGCCTACAGGACGCTGAATGTACAAAACCACAAGAGATCCACACGAAGACACATTACTATGAAAATGTCCAACGTACAGAACAAGGGGAGAATTTTAAAAGCCACAAGAGAAAGGAAGCAGATTACATTTAGGGGTAAACTAATCAGGTTAACGGTTGATTTTTCAACAGACTCTGAAAGCTAGAAGATCCTAGAACAATGTATTTCAAATGCTGAAAGATAATGGGTTCCAATCAAGAATCTTGTATTCAGCAAAATTAAGTTTCAGATTTAAAGATGAAATAAAAACCTTCCAAAATAAACAAAAGTTAAAAGAATTTGCAGCTAGAAAACTGGCGCTTCAAAACGTCCTTGCCAAAACATTACATGAAGAGGAAATGAAAAATAACAATGAAAATCAACACTGGGAGGTAGTACAGTAAAGGAAAAACTATTCAAAGAGGAAAACCAAATCAAGTTAAATAACAGAAATAAAGAAACATGGCTGGAAGTACAAACCGTTTCTCAATAGTAACCCTAAATGTTAATGGCTTAAACTCACCAATCAAAAGACATAGGCTAGCAGACTGGATTAAAGAAAAAAAGATCCAACAATATGCTGCCTACAGGAGACTCATCTGATAAGAGAAGACATACACAGACTGAAGGTGAAAGGTTGGGAAAAATTATACCACTCACATGGACCTCAGAAGCAAGCAGGGGTGTCCATACTCATATCAAATAAAATAGACTTCAAGCCAAAGTTAATCATAAGGGATAAAGAAGGACACTACATACTGCTAAAGGGAACCATTCATCAACAAGATGTAACAATCATTAATATATATGCCCCAAACAATGGTGCAGCTATGTTCATCAATCAAACTCTTCTCAAGTTCAAGAAACAAATAGATCACAACACAAGAATCATGGGTCATTTTAACACACCTCTCTCTCCACTGGACAGATCTTCCAAACAAAAGTTGAGTAAAAAATCTATAGAACTCAATAACACAATTAATAACTTAGACTTAATTGACATATATAGAATATATCAAACAACATCAAGCAGATACACTTTTTTTCTCAGCAGCACATGGATTCTTCTCAAAAATAGGTCATATATTATGCCATAGGGCAACTCTTAGCAAATACAAAGGCGTAGAGATATTACCATGAATTTTATCCGATCATAATGGAATGAAATTGGAAATCAATGGTAAAATAAGGAAGAAAAATTCCTACATCATGTGGAGAATGAACAATATGCTACTGAATGAACAATGGGTTACAGAAGACATCAAGGGGGAAATTTAAAAATGCTGAGACAAATTAAAACACAGACACAGCATATGGAAATCTCTGGGACACTATGAAAGCAGTACTAAGATGAAAATTCATTGCATGGAGTTCATTCATTAAAAGAAGAAAAAGCCAACAAATAAATGACCTCACACTACATCTCAAAGCCCTAGAAAAAGAAGAACAAATCAACAACAAATACAGTAGAAGGCAAGAAATAATTAAAATCAGAGCTGAAATCAATGAAATTGAAACAAAAGAAACAATTGAAAAATCGACAAAACTAAAAGTTGGTTCTTTGAAAAAATAAATAAGATTTACAGACCCTTAGCCATGCTAATGAAGAGAAGAAGAGAGAGAACCCAAATTACTAGCATACAGGATGAAAAAGGTAATATTAAATGAAATGAAAACAGACACTACAGAAATACAGAAGATAATTAGAAATTATTTTGAAAACTTATACTCCAATAAAATAGAAGATAGAGAAGGCATCAATAAATTCCTTAAGTCATATGATCTGCCCAGATTGATTTAGAAGATACACAAAACTTACACAGACCAATATCAAGTGAGGAAATAGAAGAAGCCATCAAAAGATTACCATCCAACAAAAGCCCAGGGCCAGACGGATATACAGCCTAGTTTTACAAGACCTTTAAAGAAGAACTAATACTAATACTCTTCAATCTATTTCAGAAAATAGAAAAAGAGGGAGTACTTCCAAATTCATTCTAAGAGGCCAATATCACCCTGATTCCAAAACCAGACAAAGACATTTCAAAGGAAGAAAACTTCAGACCAACATCTCTAATGAATATAGATGCAAAAATCCTCAATAAAATTCTGGCAAATGGGATACAAAAACATATCGAAAAGATCATGCCCCATGATCAAGTTGGATTCATCCCCAGGATGCAAGGTTGGTTCAATATAAGGAAATCAATAAATGTAATTCATCACATCAATAGACTTAAAGATAAGAATCATATGATCATTTCAATAGATGCAGAAAAAGCATTTGACAAAATACAGCACTAGAAAAACTAGGGATAACAGGAACTTACCTCAACATTGTAAAAGCTATCTATGCTAAGATTCAGGTCAACATCATTCTAAATGGAGAAGAACTGAAGGCATTCCCTCTAAAATCTGGAACAAGACAGGGATGCCCTCTCTCACCATTTCTATTCAACATAATTCTTGAAGCACTGACCACAGAAATTAGACAGATGAAAAAAAATAAAGGAATAACAATATGAAAAGAAGAACTTAAACTACACTATTTGCTGATGATATGATTCTATACCTAGAAGACCCAAAAGACTCTACCAAGAAACTTCTAGAACTAGTAAATGAATTCAGCAATGTGGCAGGATATAAAATCAACACACACAAATCAAAGGCATTCTTGTATATCAGTGACAAATCCTCTGAAAAGGAAATGAGGAAAACTACCCCATTCACAATATCCTCAAAAAATTAAAAAATAAAGTACTTGGGAATCAACTTAACAAAAGAGGTGAAAGATCTATACAATGAAAACTATAGCACTCTAAAGAGAGAAATAGAAGAAGTCCTTAGAAGATGGAAAGGTCTACCTTGCTCATAGATAGGCAGAATTCATATTATTAAAATGACCATATTGCCAAAAGCACTATACAGATTCAATGCAATTCTGATCAAAATCCCAATGACATTCCTCACAGTAATAGAAAAAGCAATTATGAAATTCATCTGGATAAATAACCAGAATAGCTAAAGCAATTCTAAGCAGGAAGAGTGAAACAGGTGGTATTGCTATAGCAGATCTTAAACTATATTACAGAGCAATAGTAATAAAACACCTGGTGTGGGCACCAAAACAGGCTGGTAGACCAATGGTACAGAATAGAGGACACAGAGACTAACCCACAAAATTACAATTATCTCATATTAGACAAAGGTGCTAAAAGCATGCACTGGAGAAAGGAAAGTATCTTCAATAAATGGTGCTGGGAAAACTGGAAATCCATATGCAACAAAATTAAATTGAATCCCTATCTCTCAACATGCACAAAAGTTAACTCAAAATGGATCAAGGATCAGGCTATGGATGTGGCTCAAGTGATAGCGTGCTCGCCTGGCATGTGTGCAGCCCGGGTTCAATCCTCAGCACCACATACAAACAAAGATGTTGTGTCCCCCAAAAACTAAAAAAATAAATATTAAAATATTCTCTCTCTCTCTCTCTCTCTCTCTCTCTCTCTTTAAAAAATGGATCAAGGATCTAGGAATCAAACCAGAGACTCCGCATCTAATAGAAGAAAAATTAGGCCCTAATCTCCACCATATGGGGCTAGGTGCCAATTTCCTTAATAAGATACCTATATTGGGCTGGGGATGTGGCTCAAGCTGTAGCGTGCTCACCTGGCGTGCGTGCGGCCCGGGTTCGATCCTCGGCACCACACACAAAAAAAGATGTTGTGTCGGCCGAAAACTAAAAAATAAATATTAAAAAAATTATCTCTCTCTCTCTCTCTTTAGAAAAATATTTTAAAAAGATACCTATAGCACAAGAAATAAAACCAAGAATCAACAGATGGGATAAATTCAAACTATTTTTTTTTTCCTCAGCAAGAGAAATAGAATGTGAGGTGCATAGGGAGCCTACATCCTGGGAACAAATCTTTACCCCTCACACATCAGATAGAGTTCTAATCTCTAGGGTATACAAAGAACTCAAAAAGCTAAACACCAAGAAAACAAATAATTCAATCAACAAATGGGCCAAGGACCTGAACAGACACTACTCAGAAGAGGAAATACAAAATCAACAAATACATGAAAAAATGCTCATCATCTCTATCAATTAGAGAAATGCAAATTAAAACTACTCTAAGATACTATCTCACTCCAATAAGAATGGCAGCCATGATGAAGACAAAGAACAACAAGTGCTGGCAAGGATGCGGAGAAAAAGATACACTCATACACTACTGGTGGGACTGCAAATTGGTGCAGCCAATTTGGAAACCAGTATGGAGATTCCTTGGAAAGCTGGGAATGGTACCACCATTTGACTCAGATATTCCTCTTCTCAGAATATACCCAAAGGACCTAAAAACAGCATACTACAGGGACACAGCCACATCCATGTTTATAGCAGCACAATTCACAATAGCTAGACTGTGGAACCAACCTAGATGCCCTTCAATGGGTGAATGGATAAAAAAAATGTGGCATATATACACAATGGAATATTACTCAGCACTAAAAATAATAAGATCGTGGCATTTGCAGGGAAATGGATGGCATTAGAGCAGATTATGCTAAGTGAAGTTAGCCAATCCCAAAATACAAATGCCGAATGTCTTCTCTGATATAAGGGGGGTGACTCAAAATGAGGTAGGGAGGAAGAGAATGGGAAGAAGATTGCCTCTACATAGGGAAGAGGGGTGAGAGGGAAAGGGAGGAAGAAGAGGAAATGCATGGATGGTTGAAGGAGACCGTCATTGTTATACAAAATACATGTATGAAGATGTGAGAAAAAAAGGAATAGAGTGCCTTAGTTTAGATAGAGAGAAGAGATGGGAGGGGAGGGGAGGAGATGGGGGATAGGAAGAATAGTAGTTGAAACAGACATTATTATTACTGTGTGTATATATTTGACTGCATGACCATTATGATTCTGCTACCTGTACACTCAGAAAAATGAGAAATTATATCCTATTTGATTCAAATGTATGGTATGTCAAGGTCATTTTACTGTCATGTGTAACTAATTAAAACAAATTTTTAAAATTTGGAAAAAAGAATGATGGTTGAGTACCCCTGGGGTACTAGTGATGACTGGTTGAGTACCCCTGGGTTCAATACTCTGTAACAAAAAATGAAAATATAAAAAATAATTTCGTCTTTCCTCCTTATTTTCATTGTTCTCATCATCTTGATTGCTGTAATTGACAACCTATCCATGATCCTTCTCATCCTCCTGGATATCCATTTCCACAAACATCTCTATTTCCTGCTTAGTTGGCTGTTTCTCATTAATCTGAGTTACATCTCCACAAGTGTCCCTAAGATGGCTTCTGCTTTCCTATTTCATTGAATGTGGAATTCAGTGTTTCTGAATTTTCTCCTTTCTTACTTTAATAGGTGGAGATACACTATTTCTGATACCTGTGGCCTGTGATATCTAAGTGGAATTTGTTTTCCTCTCCTCTAGCCCATCTGCATAACAACAACAACAAAATACCTGATTACCTGTACTGGTGATAATGTTTTGTTTTGTTTGGTATCCGCTATGAATTAGGGTGCACTCAGCCACTGAGCCATATCCCCAGCCCTATTATGAATTTTATTTAAATATAGGGTCTCACTGAGTTGCTTAGCACCTTGCTTATGCTTAGGCTGGCTTTGAACTTGTGATCCTCCTTTCTCAGACTCCTCAGCTGCTAGGATTAAAGGTGTTTGCCACTATGCCTAGCAATACTGGGTCTTTATAAATGGCTTTATCAACTTCTGTGCTTATATCACGTATGCACTCCATATCTTTTACTGTTGATCCAAGGCCATCAATCATTGCTTCTGTGATATCCCCACCATTTTGGCTCTGCCTTGAATGAAGATTTGGGTCCATGAGTACACAGTGTTTGTGAGCACTAACCTTTCCTCATGATTGTATTAATTGGAGTTACTTCCTTCTGTGGTCAAGTTCTCCTTGCTCTCTGCTTTATGCACTCAGGGTAGGGAAAAAGAAGGCCTACTCCACCTGTAGCACCCACCTGACTGTGGTGACTTTCTACTATATATCCTTTGTTTACACTTACCCACAGCCAAGATGCCTAAGTCTCCAACAGAGGACAAGGTTCTGGCTGTCTTTAATGCCACCCTCACCCCAGTGCTCAACTCCATCTTCTACAGTCTGAGAAACAAGGAGGTGGTGGGGCCCTGAGCAGATGGACTCAGAGGATCTGTTCTGTGTTATATAGATAAACCTTCTGCCTTGTTCCCCAGGACTTGTCTGAAAGTCCACTCAGCAATGTGTAGTAACTGAAAATATTATTTTATACCTAGAGTGTAGAGACTAAAAAGAATCTAGAATATAAATGAACTGATCATCTGTACAAATTGTGTTATAAATATGTGTAATTTGAAATAAGACTTTTTAATGATGTATTTTCCACTAATTATGAATGTGTTTATTTTCTGCTAATTTACTGCCAAAGAGGAGATTTTTTTTTCTTGGTCTTGTTGAAATACAGTTGGAGATTGACTATCTGGATTGGCATTCAACATAACAATTTTATTATTTTTCAATTTATTATTTATGCACATCCAAAACAGAAAAAGCAATTCTGCTAAATAATGGAGCTAATCAAAAGCTGTAAGCTTTGTATTTTCTTCCCCTCATTGTATAAATTTAATCATTATCATTTTTTTTAAAATTTAGGGTAATTACTAAAGGATTCAGCATAGACCTCATTAGGAATTTTTAAGTCTTTAGATATCACATGTCAAATTAATGCTTCCTTGTGGGGGCTGAATCCTAAGAGAGAATATCAGTGAGGACTGAGAGGTACCAACAGAGGCCAAGGGTGAGGGGAGGTGAACCAGAAGATGTACAGGCCAGGGTTTAGTCTGATGAGTGGAGGTAAAAATATGGAGGCCCTTCCACTATCCCCCTCATCTTGACTCACAATCCACTTACATCCCACACAGCCACTACTACTCATGCATCCACTAATGCCTGTCAAATGAGGATTTTTATTTGCCACATCTCACACATTTACTGAAATGAGTTAGGGAAAGTCAGAATTTATGCACCAAGAATTTTAGTCATTCTTAGCAGATATTGGAAGATGATATTAATAATTTTCAGCTTATTTAACTAAGGTTTTGCTGAATATTTACAACTGTAAAAGGTTTGATATAAATTTCTGATGAATCAGCAAAAAATTTATTATGCTAAATTTCACAAATCTTAAGAAGTAATTTATGTTCTAATAAAATATTTAACTCTTGCTAAAACTGAAATTCATATCATTCAGGGTTTAAGCTTCAAAAATAAGAAATACACACACACACAGACACACAAATTGATTTTTGGCAGTGTAGAGTATCCAAACCTGAGACATGCACCTATGAGGCAATCTCTCTACCACTAAGGCATGCTCTTTGACCTAAATTAAAACTTCATCAACAGGATTCAAAAGATTCTCAATGGGCTGGGGTTGTGGCTCAGTGGTAGAGCACTTGCCTAGCATGTATGAGGCACTGATTTTGATCCTCAGCACCACATATAAATAAATTAAATAAAGGTCCATTGACAACTAAAAAAAATATTTAAAAAAAGATTCTCACATTTTTTCAAATTTTTGGAAATTATCCAAAACTAGAATGTGTGCATTCGATTATGTTATGTATTGTAGCACTTGTAGTACAAAGTACACTTAATTTTTTCTTTACTCTTAATAATTTGTTCATCTGGCTCTTTATAATAAAATAGCATTTTGATCTCCCAAATTTTTTATTTTTAATTCCTATAATCTTTCCATAAACTTTAAATTTCATTTTTGTATCTCAATTAATGGGTATTCATTTCATAGTAAGAGTACTCCAATCCTTAGAATTCAAACTTGCTGAACTCTAATACGTTCCTGCTAGGTGTTTCTGCTAGGTGTTCTTGCAATGATCAGGTGTACACTTCTACTTAGTTATAGTTTCCTAGTGAAGCATAATACCTAAGTTCCCAAGAACTTCTGTCTTTGAAATCAGAGGGTACGTGTGTTGTAGATCCCACAGGGCAGGGTTCTGGAACAGAAGAGAAAACCAGCTTCTCACCATGGCTAGTGCCACTGCCAACAGAGCTTCTCTTCTCTCCTGGGTAATGGATTGTCTCCTCTATTACATCTGCTGCTCCCACCATAACTACTTTATCTGAACCCAGTACACCCCTGTGGCTCCCTTGGTTACACAGGAACCATGATCTTGTCCAAGAAGTGTGTTTGCACAATGTCAGAGGACAAACTAATATCTCTGTGTACAAACCTATACATAGAGCAAATGTGTGAGCCCTGCTGCTGAACTGAACTCTGTGCTAATGCTGTCACCAGCTTAGCCCCTCAGCTTTCATACACGCTCAGAGAGGAAATGATGAACAATCCAACATGGCACAGCACAGCACTGATGCTCTCACAGGCCCTTTCTGAATGGGGGACGCTGTGTATGTACACAGGTCTCGTGCCCTAAGAGAGCCCTGGGAAGGACAGCATTCAGATATGGAAATTGATGGGAATGTGATATGGTGGGAATGTCTGTCCCCTCCAAAACTTCTATATCAAGATCCTAGCCCTGTGTGGTGGCACTAAGAGGCAGGACCTGTAGGTGGTGCCTATCAGGTCATGAATGTAGGGAATCATGAATAGAACCATTACCTTCGAAAAAGACCTCCTAGTCAGCTTGTTCACCCTCCACCATGTGAGGACACAGAAAAAGACACCATGATTAACCAGGATGCAGGCATTGAATCTGTACAAATAGATTTACATTCTTATATGCTTCCCACCTTAAGGTATCTTGGCATCGCAGCTTGAATGCACTAAGGTCCAATCTCTGATTTTCTTGTTAGTTACTATCCCTGGAAAGGACCTAAA
>NW_026003319.1:0-2185 GCF_001458135.2 Marmota marmota marmota
AACCCTATGCCTAACCCCATCCCTACTACTAAACCGAACATTAACCCTAAACCTAACCTAACACTAAACGTAAACCTAACCCTAAAACTAACTTTAAACCTAACCCTAACCCTAACACTTACACTAACACTAAAACTTACCCTAAAACTAACCTTAACCCTAACACTAGCCCTAAGCCAAATCTTAACCCTAACACTCACCTTAACACTAAAACTAATTCTATCTTTAACCCTAACCCTAACCTTAAAGAGCCATAACCCTAACCCTAACTCAACACTAAAACTAACCTGAAGCCATAACCCAAACCCTAACCCTAAACCTTTTCCAACACTAATCCTAACCCAAACCTTAACGTTAACCCTTACACTAAACCTATCCCTAAACCTGCCTCTAATTTTAACTCTAATTGTAACCCTAAACCTAAAACTAATCCTAAACCTAACCTAACACTAACCCTAACCCGAACCCTAACTCTAACCATAACACTGAACCTAATTCTAACTTTAAACCTAACCCTAACCCTAAACTTAACCATAAACCTAATGCTAACACTAACCCTAACCCTAAGCCTTACCCTAACCCTAACACTAACCCTAAACTTAACCCTATTCCTAACACTAATCCTAACCCTAACCCTAACCTTAACCCTTACACTAACCCTAACCTTAATCCTGAACCTGACTCTACCTTTAACACTAATCATAACCCAGAATCTAACACTAACCCTAACACTAACCCTAAACTTAACCCTAAAACTAACCCTAACCCTAACACTTAAACTAACTCTAACACTAACCCTAAGCTTAATCCAAACCCTAACCTGAACACTAAACTTAACCCTATCCATAACACAAACACTGAACCTAATTTTATAAATAACCTAAACCTAACCCTCCACCCTCACCCTAACACAAACTCTAACACTAACCTAACCATAACCCTTAACCTAATGCTAATCCTAACACTTACCATAACACTAACACTAACCCTGAACCTAACCCTAACTTTACCTTTAACCATAGAACTAAACCTAACTCTATCAATAACTCTAACCCAAACACTAACCCTAAACCTAACTCTAACGTTAACCCTAACACTAACATTAACCCTGACCCTAACACTAATCCTATCCCTAACCCTAACACTAAATATAACAATAAACCTAAACCTAATCCTAAACCTAATTTTAACCCTAAACATAACACTAACCCTTACCCTAACACTAACACTAAACATAACACTAAACCATTCCCTAATCATAATCCTAACCCTAACACAAATCCTAACCCTAACATAAACATAACCATAACCATAACCATAACACTAACACTTTCCCTAAATCTAACCCTAACCCTAACCCTAACCCTAACCCTAACTCTAATTGTAACGCAAACACTAAACCTAACCCTATACCTAACCTAACCCTAACATTAATTCTAAATCTAAACCTAACATCAATTCTAACACACGCCTTAACCCTAACTTTAATACTAACCCTAGCCTTAACCCTAAAACAAACCTAATTATAATCCTAAACCTAAACATAACCCTAACCCTAACACTAACACTAACGCTAACACTAACCCTAATCCTAACCCAAACCATAACACTAAACCTTACCCTAATCCTAATCCAAACCCTAACACTAACTTTAACCCTAACCCTAACAGTAACCATAACGCTAAACCTAATCCTAACCGAAACCGTAAAACTAAGCCTAGTGATAACCCTCACCCTATACCTAAACCTAAACCTAACCCTAACAGTAATTCTAACTCTAAACCTAGCCCTAAAACTATCACTAATATTAACCCTTACCCTAATCCTAAAACTAACACTGAACCTAAACCTAAACCTATCCATAAACTTAACCCTAACCATAAACCTAACCATAACAGAAAACCAAACCCTAACACTAACCCTAACCCTAATACTAAACCTAAGAGTAAAAATAACTCGAAACCTATCATTAAACCTAACCCTAACACTAACACTAACCTGAAACGTAACCCTAGATGTAACACTATCCCTAGCACTAACCCTAACCATAACACTAACACAAAACCTAAATATAAACCTAATTCTAAACCTAACCCTAACCACAACCCTAATTCTATCCATAACACTTACTCTAAAACTAACCCTAACACAAAAACCTAACTCTACCCCTAACCCTAACACTAAA
>NW_026003320.1:0-2185 GCF_001458135.2 Marmota marmota marmota
AGATATATATATATATATATATATATATATATATATATATATATATCTCAACATTCATATAATTTTACTTTCATCTTAATTGCTTTCTTCTGTCCCTGTTTATTATTTAGCCTTGGTTTGACTTGGGTGGAATGTAATTATACATGGATTTGAATTGTTTTGATCTTACATTTTCTTGTTTGTTCATACCTTGTTTATTGTTCCTCTTATTGCCTCCTTTACTCTCTTCCCCTTGTAATATCCAAATTTTCCTGTTCCCTCTTCCTCATTTTAATTTTTAATACTTTTAGTTAGTTTTGTATTCCTCCTCTTTGCAGTTGACATCTGCTCCTTATCTCCTGACACTCCTCTATTCACTTTTTAAAATATTTAAAATGCTCACTTGCCTTCTTATCCTATTTTATGTTTACTTAAGAAACTGTAATTCCACTAATAGATTATATAGTTTATGTAATCTCTACCATATTCATGTTGTTGTAATTATTAATACAGTGGATGATGTAATAGACACCTGCTGGTTAACACATAATCTAGTTCATGGTTTTTAAATTGTTGGTGCTGATGGTAAGTACTGACCCCACTATTCCTATATTGATGACAATCAGTATTATTGATATCAAAGTAGATTCTGGATATTATTTTAAGAGTGTATATCTGTTGCTAACATTTGTGCTATTCTTGGCTCCCCCATCCTCTAAGAGGGACTGGAAAGTAATTGGGACACTTCAAGTTCACAGAACAGAGATCTTACTGCTTAACAATACTCACAACTCAGCAAAAGAATAGTTAACACTGCACACATGATCTAGCCTCACCTGAGCCTTAACAATACTTCAACACATAGAATACGGGAGAAGAAAACCCAAAACCATCAGCTATGCCCCAAGGAGGAACAACCAGAGAGGGTCCTCAGTTCTCACTCTTGGACATCTACTCATATATCAAAAACAGAGTGAAATCAGAACAACAAAAAAATAATAAAAAAAATAACTACACATATATGGAATGCATACAAAAGAGGAAAAGGAATTCATTTCAATTGAGGTGAAAGTCCAAGGCCTTTGAAAACATAAGAAAAAAAGCAAATAGATCTCCTACCAAAATGCATAATTACCCCCCCAAATAATTTCACAGATATGAAAGTAAATGAAATTACAGAGATATAAGAACACAGGGATAATATCATGAGAAGAAACCTGAGATAAAAGAAAAGACTGGGATAAAAGAAAACATGGAGTTATAGGATAAAGGGATTAAGAACACTTTCTATGAGGTAGTAACAGACAAATGTCCTCAGATCAGAACTGAGATAGACATCCACATTCAGGAAGCATATAGGCCCCCACATAGACAAGATCAGAATATAACCTCTCCAATTATAATCAAAATGCCTAACATAGAAAATAAAGAAAGAATATGAAAACTGCAAGAAAAAAAATTGTCATGTCACAGTTAGCGGCAAGCTAATAAGTTTACTTCTGACTTACCAACTCAAACCCTAAAATCGAGGAGGGCCTAGTATCAATATTCTGAGATGTAAAAAATAAAAATAACAACAAAAATTGCCAGCCAAGATTGCTATATTCAGATAAATTTTCTTTTAAATAACAGGAAGAAATAAAAACTTTCCATGAAAAGGATAAACTACCAACCCAGCACTACAAAGAATATTCAAAGAAAAACTACACACAGAAGAACTCAAAACCAAACTGCAAAGCTCCTGAAGAAATTAATATCACTAAGAGCAACCAACTTAATGAAAATCAAGACAGTTTTAAAGTCAGCAAACAAACTAAAATGGCAGGAAACTACAAACACATATACATAATAATGCTGAATATAAATAATAGTGAATGTAAAGGCATCCCCAGGCTGAAGGTAAAAAAAATGGGAAAAAATTCCATGCAAATGAAGTCTATAAAGAAGCAGGAGTAGCTATTCTCATATCTGACAAAGCAAATTTCAAGCCAAAATTAATCAGAAGAGACAAAGAAGGCCACTGTATACTGGTAAAGGACCAATCCTACAAGAAGACATAATGAAAATAAATATATGTGTACACACACACACACACTATATATATATATATATATATATATATATATATATATATATATATATATATGGTTGTGAGTATTGTTAAGCAGTAAGATCTCTGTTCTGTGAACTTGAAGTGTTTTATATA
>NW_026003321.1:0-2185 GCF_001458135.2 Marmota marmota marmota
TGCAAGAATAGAGCAGTTAACCTGTTAAGTCCTATCATTCCAGATGTGGGACACCTACTTTAAAAAATTGAGCAACAAATGAACCATTTATTTGAAATAAATGTTTTAGCCTTTTGAGAAAATAGGCGAATAATTAGAGCATTTGAAAATATACACATATATTATACAAAATATATATACATGTCAGATATATAAGCTCCAGATTATAATTTTTCAACCTATTTTAATACATCTATGTCAATTTCATTAAAATATTGGAAGAATTGAAAACATGGAACTGAATGGGTTAACTTGTCTTACATAACAAATATTCTGTTTAATTTCTGTAACAAATATGTCCACACTTTAACAGATTGTATATTTTCAGGTTTTCAGCTATCTTATTTATGCATTTATGGTGTAGAGCAGCATTATCAATAGACTATAGTATAAGCCACACAAATAATTTAAAAATTTCTGGTTGCTGTGTTATAAGGGTAATAAAAACAAATGAAATTTATTTTAACTGTATATCCAAAATATTATTTATGTGTCTTCTATATAAAATAAAGATTATATTTGTTTTATTCACTTTACTCCTCAATTCAGTCCCTAAATTTTCACTTCCAGCCCTTTATCTGGTTTTAAAAGTTGAAGAACAGGTGGAAAAATGAGAGCTCTCCTGCGGTGCTGGTGAGACTACAGATTATACCCCTGGAAAATTGTTTAGTATCTACAAATGTTAAATAAGACCTTTGACCAAACAATTTAAAAGGGGTGCATGAATATATGCACCAAAAGACTATACACGAATGTAAAACAGTGCATATCATTGTTAAAAATACTCCTAATGTATAAATAAACCAAATGTCCAATGAGGTCAGAACGGTTAAATATATTATGTCTTCACGGAATACTGTGCAGAAAGAAAAAGCAACTACTGTTACAAACTACAGTGTGGATGAATCTCACAAACGTAATGTTAAGTGAAAGAAACTAGACTCAAAAGTGTTTTTACTGTGTGATTCTATTTACTTTAAGTCCAAACAGGCAAAATTACTAGAGGGTATTGGAAGTGGTTATCTCTGATGGATCAAAAGAAAGATTGACTGAAGCCAGGCCCAATGGCACACGCCTGTAATCCCAGTGTCTTGGGAGGCTGAGGCAGGAGGATCGTGAGTTCAAAGCCAGCCTCAGCAAAAGTGAGGTACTAAGCAATTCAGTGAGACCCTGTCGCTAAATAAAATACAAAATAGGGCTGGGGATGTGGCTCAGTGGTCACATGCTCCTGAGTTCAATCCTCAATTACCTGCCCCTTAAAAAAATAAATGAGTGAAAGCCATCATGAGAGGGACCTGCCCCTGGGAAGAGGTGGTGTTCTGTTTCTTGACCTAGGGAATGGATTCACAGGTGTGTTCATGAAAGTATGTGCTTATGTTTTAAAGCTTTTCCATGTATATATTAGACCACAATTTAAAGTTTTACACTATTTTAGTCAATTCCTATGACAGCTTAATTATTGAGTATATTCAGTATTAGTTTTCCAAAGATTAAAAAAGAAAAAAAAAAAAAGCTTTCGAAGTTTAAAATTGTGTGGAAAAGTGGAGGGGGTGTGGCTCAGTGGTGGAGTGCCTGTTTAGCATACATGAAGCTATGTTTTTCATCCTCAGCACTACAAGAAAAAATCACAGGAAAATACTTCAATTAATGATAAATTAGCCTCAAGTAGAGGGTTTTTTTTTAATATTTATTTTTCAGTTGGACACAATATCTTCATTTATTTTTATGTGGTGCTGAGGATGGAACCCAGGACCTTACATGTGCTAGGCGAGCGCTCTGCCGCTGAGCCACAACCCCAGCCCCAGAGGTTTTGATATAATAAAAAAGTTCACAGATATTTGGAAGCAGAAGAGAAGTGAATAGACCTAGGCTTTGACACATTACATGTCGTGACCAAATGTATCATTTATTTTGTTCTCCAAGTAGCTCTTCACACCTTCCCCAGACAACGTAGGATTGAGTGTCCTGGCCCACTGATACATGCTGGTTATGGATGACGAGCCCTGCTTCCCCACATGCTGAAGTTTGAGCATTAGAGAAGCAGGCCAAGGCCAGCAGACAAAGCAGGGTTTATTTAAAAGGGTAATATAGATTTCTCCCGTGAGGGAGAAGGGGACCATAGCTGGCATCATGGTATCCCCAGAAG
>NW_026003322.1:0-2185 GCF_001458135.2 Marmota marmota marmota
TTAGTGAGCACACTTCTGCAGGGGCATGAGTAAGGGTAGCACAGGAATGGGATACATCTGACCAGTAATTAAGTCTTGGTCAGTCAGTATATGAGTTCTCTGGACAATGTCGTGGGTCCTGAGAATTTAAACTTAAACCATAAGCAGCCATCCCACCCTCAAGGAGAAAGAAAGACAATAAACTATACATAAAAATAAGACAATGCCAGCTACTGAGAAGTTTTAAAAAAGATATAAAAGACAAAAGGGAGCCCCAGGGAGTATTTTGATGGGAGGAGATAAGGACACAGGGAGGATTCTCTGAGGATAGGACATTTGAAAAAAAAGCTTAAGTAATGAAAAGGAGATAGGCTTAGGCATCAGGGGATCTTTAAGGCTTACAGCACCATTTTGAGGTAGAAATCAAGTAGTTGGATTTCAGGAAAACAAATCCTTGGAGCATGGCTGAGGTCAGTTTAGGGTATGGGTACAAAGTGGTAGTGAATTTAGAGAGAGAGGCTGGGCCAGATGAAGTAGGAACTTCCAAGAAGTGATAAGAAATTTGAGTTTTGGTTCAAGAATAATTTCTTTTTATCTGGACAATCAGGTATATCTTTCTTGTTTTTATGTTGACATGAATTGTGGAAATCTTGTAGAAGTTTGAAGGAAAAATACACGTATTAGGAAAAAATCTTTTCAAATGTAAAAATTGTCTATGGAAAGATTATATGGAAAACCCCAAATTTGTCTTCTCTAACATCTTTGTCTTTAACATATTCATTTCTCCTCCTCTTCTTTTTCTTTTCTCTCTTATAAAGGAAAGCTGTTAGTACAGTCTCTTGACAATTTAATCCCAAAGACAGTGCCCAGTGTCTTACCACAAGTATTCCTACACTGAATGTCAATAGATATGCATAAATGAGTGAACAGAAGACTGGGTAGACAGGTAGATAACAGGATCTCTGGCTCAAGGGAGGGCATGTCCCAGAAAAAAGACTATAGGGATGGGGAGCCATAGGGAGGTGATCAGGTGAAGACATAAGAGTGCTGTATAGACCCCCAAAATGGAAGCTGTCAAGACGCAGAATCAACAAAGTATGTACCTGGAAATTGTATTCTAGTTGATCTAACACGAACAAAGAAGATGCTATTGGTTCTGGACTTCAGAATTTCAAAGGGCATCTCAAACGCAGGAAGAAAAAAAAGAGGAAAATGATGTAAGTACACTCAATCCATTTTTAAAGATGTGTATGCTTAAAAAAATCAAAATCGAGGTAAGATTCAGTTTACTTCACAAGAGGAGGTGTAACACAGCTAAGTGAAAAACTAGTACAAATTATGTAGGTTTTACCTTTAAATAATGCACTTTCATGTAATGAAGCTTTATAATTTCTGTATGCTTCCTTATTATATAGCAGTAGAATAGATAAATTTTATTATAACTAGAAATATTTATGTATGATTCTGTCATTCAGTCTGTATAATGCTACAATTTACAATGAGAAATAGGTATTGCCTTTTAATTTCAATACAAATGTATCCAACAGGGAATAAGCCCACATTAACATTTTCAAACATAGTGAAAGAAGAAGTGAGAAAAAATATTGGATGATTTTTAGCTGAGAAAACAGAGTAGTTTCTCAATATTAAAACAAGAGTCAAAAACTATTTTTGAAAGTTCTGAGACTCTGTTTGTACAAACTCATTTAGGTGATGGAGAACAATTTTGGAAAGTATCCAAAATGAGAACAGAGTGACCACAGAGTCTTGTTGTGAGCCAGTGAGGAGACTTCTTTTTTCTAGGGGAAAGAGTATAATATTAGGCTGGAAATAAGAATTATTTGTTCTCAACACCTTTGCTCCTCAAAGTGGGACTCAAGAATCTTTTCTTTTTAATATTTATTTTTTAGTTGTAGTTGAACACAATATCTTTCTCTACTTTGTCATTTAATTCGTTTCACCCTTCAGTCTATTCATTTTTTTGGAATATTTTTTAGGTCCCAAATTGCCAACACTGTCTACCTCATTGCTGAACAGTTCCATTACTGCCCACGACCTATGGAATGTCATTCTGAAATTATGAGATGGGACCTCACCTTCTTTGGCTGTATCCTAGCCCAGACACTGAATTCCTTATGAGATATATGTTTATCTTTGCCCTCCACAACTTGACTGCTATAATTTCTAGCATGTGTCTGCTTTGGTG
>NW_026003323.1:0-2185 GCF_001458135.2 Marmota marmota marmota
CTTCTTCTTCTTCTTCTTCTTCTTCTTCTTCTTCTTCTTCTTCTTCTTCTTTTTCTTTCTCTCTCTCTCTCTCTCTCTCTCTCTCTCTCTCTCTCTCTCTCTGCCATGATGAGGTGAGCAGGTTTGCTCTGCCACAGGCGTACCTCACATCAGGCCCCAAATCAACAAAGCAAAGTGGTCATGGACTGAAATCTCTGAAACGGCAAGCCCTCATAAAACTTTCTTCCTCTAAGTTGATTTTTTTCAATGTTTTTTTGTCATTGATGGAAAGCTAACACAAGGATTTTCTCTAAAGTGTTTATAAATTGCATATGCTACATGCACTAGAAGTGTTAGTGATTTGAAAACCCTTATACAGGTTGGGAGATGGTGATCATAGGTTCTGAGTCTGTATTTTATGCACAAAGGTAAGCTCCCTCTCTTCCCTATGATTGAAGAGCAGCCAAGAGAAAATGGGCCTGAGACGTACTTAGGCAGACATACCTGCAGCAGCTGCTCTGAGTTTTCATGCTTCTCAAGAGGCACGGGAAGAAGCAGAAATTTTCTTCATGGGGACAAGAGTGGCTATGGCCACCTCTTAGGGTATGGTCCTAAGAGCTGAAATCCTGGAGAGGTCTGTGGTGGGATGGAAAGACCACTAAAGTAATCTAAGTGACCAGTGAATGTAGGATGGAGGGTGTTGAGAACGTCCCTGGGATGTCAGCACAAAATGTTACTTACTTCCACCATGCCAAATCCTCATCCTCATACCTAGGCACTAGATCAGACCCTTTAGATTTTAGGCAAAATATTGACCTTCTTGGAGATAAAGTAATAATTGAGAAAATCAGAAATTGACTATAAGTACCCAGAACCAACTTCATCAAGAGGAATGGCGGAGCATGAGATAAAAATTACATTCATCCCTAACCAAAATTAAAACTGAATTTTCTTCTAATCTAAAGTATTTACCTAAGAAATTAAGGTCAGCTCAAATTACACGCAAAATCCAGATCGACAACAAAGATGAATTATGGGGTGATTATTGATTGTAAAAAGAATTCTTCACTCTATAAAATTATGACAGAGAATGTTTTTGAAAGTTCAGTATTCTTTGTCATTAGAATTACAAAAAAAATGTATTTTACATAAAAAATTAAATGTCTAAAACAAGCCCACTTGAGACCTTCTATTCTTTGGAATATTATCAAAACTCAAACATCATTTCTGGAGCTAAAATGGTTTATCAGAGCTGTCCTACATGGTCACAGAAGAGCCATGTGGTTATACCCACTCCTTAGATGCAGGTGGTCTCTCAAAAAACACTGTGACTTTGGGAGTGGTGACTCTCTTCAGCCACCAGCAGATGGCAAGTCCCAAATAGGACCCAGCTGTGTGTGATCATCATTTGGGGCAATAAATGTTACATCATGGGAAACGAATGTGGGCAGAGCACCCCAGCACCCCTACATCATATCATGTCAAGCACAAGAGAGCATTTCTAGTTGTGGACACTCTCAATGGTGGTTAACAAAAAGGTGGCACAACCTACGGTAGCTATTAATTGCTACCCACAGATGTTAGTACCATAATCCCTAGAACCCATGAATGTTACTTTTCATGGCAAAAGTTCTTTGAGGATGTGATGAAGGCTAAAGATCTTGAAATGAGATGACAATCTTGAATTACAGAGGTTGGTCCAATGTAATCATATGAATCCTTAAAATCGGAGAAACTTTACAGATTTCAAAGAACAACAGACAGGGCAGAGGGAGAAGACCTCAACCTGGCTGTGCACTGTGAAGATGGAGGAAGGGGGCCATGAGCCAACACATGTAGGCAGCCTCTAGAAGCAGAAAAAGATAAAGAACCAGATTCTCCCCTAGGAATGCAGTCCTGGACTTTGGCCCAATGAGACACACATCAGACTTTGACTTCTGGAATCATAAGATGATACATATATAGTATTAAAGCCAACAAGTTTGTGGTAATTTGTTGCAGCAATGATAGTAAACTAATCACTTCTCATCAAAGTAGTGAACTTGGATTATTGGGTTGGGAGAGAAAGGAGGCATCTGGGTGCTTTCTTCAGGGATTTCCCAGCTAGTTGTGGAAATCAGGATGGCAGCAGCTTCAACTCCTTCTTGGTCAGCTTCCAGGTGATTTCACTCTTTCTCTTATCCCCTCCTCCCTCCCCCACCCCCTC
>NW_026003324.1:0-2184 GCF_001458135.2 Marmota marmota marmota
TGGTATTTGCACCTTTGTATGGTCCCTTCCCACACTGTAACAGGGTTGATCTGTGTGACCAATAGAATGTGGTTGAAGTGGTAATGTGTCACTTCTGAGGCTAGGTCATGAATGACCAAGTGGCTTTTTTCTTGTTCCCTCTTGGATTTCTCACTTCAGGGGAAGCTAACAGAAATGTCATGAGAACACGCAGGCAACCCTGTGGGAAGGGACTAAAGCCACCTGCCACAGCCATATGAGTGTGCCATCTTGGAAGCGGATCCCTCAGCCCCCATCAAGCCTTCAGATGGCTGGCTGCAGCTTGACTACAGCATCATGAGACACTCTGAGCAAGAATCACTCAGTCTTCAGGATCTGGCTCCACAGAGACTCTGAAATGCAGGAAGATGCTGAGATACAGGGAAAAAGATCATGTGACGATAAGTTTGGAATTGGGGTTACCCCTTTCTCCTCCATCTTAATCCTTTCTCATCTTCTCTTCTCCCTCCTACGCCATGTCCACCTTTTGTAGTTCCAGATGGGAACACTGAGTCCATGTCAGGAGCCCTACTGGGGAAAGCTTGCTTTCTGAGAGGCTCAGGACTGCCATCCATTGCAGATTCTCCCCTCAGGGCGGTCTTCATGAGAGGGGAGAACCTACAGAGAGACCCCCATACCAAGGGATGAAATTGGTCCCAGTCCTGCTCACTACCTATACCCCCATTAACATTTCTCAGGGGCCATACACCAGTTTGTGAATACAGTTTTGGGAGAAAAAATGAGACAATATAAATTTATTCAAAACCTTTTCTGTTTATTTGAATGGCTTTTAAGAAGCAGAAGCCCTCGTTGTAAATGAAGGCATTGACAAGCACGAGGAGGGAGAGGGGTCCACGGGGACAAGCGTATAGCCCTTGATCATGTGACCCGGTGAATGATGCAAAAAGCCAGACCTAGCTGGAACCATGGGGCGTGCTAAGAGCAGGTGAGGGAGGAAAGCTGGGAAGGGTGTGCAAGGCCTAACCCCAGGTGAGGGGACTCATGGAGATGAAGAGGCACATGCTCTGACCTCTAAAGGAGGCACTTGGGAGGTTTCTCATAAACAGCAACTCAGGGGGAGCAGGCGAGTGAGAAGCTGGGCAGCAAATGGTGTGCAGCAAAGGGCTTCTGCCAGGTAGACACAGCCCTACTGTGTGTGATGGCTTCACTCTTAATCTTGTTTTAATCTGGGGATACTGAGATGCTTTTAAGTAGAAACCAGAGATTAAGGAAATGGGACTATTAAATTTAAAACACACAGGGATTGAACTCTTGTCGTCCTCAAACTATGAGCCTGAGTTTAATGACCTCCTACTCTCAGTTACTTGGTTCTAAAAATCCCAATTCCCTGGGCCCAGGTAGCAGTGTAAACTGGAGATTCAAGGGCCAGATTTAGCCTATAAGACATGCTTTTTTTGGCCTGCCTGGTGTTTTCTGAATTTGAAATAGTTGCCAACATCCCAAAGTCCAGACTTCTAGGTTCTTGGGAAAAACTGGGTGGAATATCCAGCAATATCAGCCTGCATTCCCACATGGCAGCCATCTGTCGGGCCCTGGTCAGTGTTTTCCATCTCCCTAATGGCTCTGCTAATCCCCTTTACTCATTTCTATTTGCTGCTCAGCCCCTGTAGGCATCAGGGTTTGTGACCTGTGCCTGTGCAACTGGTCTGTGGTGATCTCAGTGATTTTCTATGTGGTGGCAGCTACATGTCCAGCCTTGAGCCTTTACCCTAATTCAGTGGCAGACTTCCCATGAAGGAGTAGCCACCCATAAGCCAGGAGGACAGAAGTTAATGACCTCCATCTGCAGTTTTGATTCACCTTATGGGGCCTTTTACTTGGCAAAGATGAGTAACTAAAAGTTCCCAGCCATATTTCACTTTCATACTCCTCTGGGACTTGGCTCATCAGAGAGATACTTCCCAATCAAGGTCAAGGGTAAGTCACTTTTGGCTAGAAGTTCAGACTAGAACATCCAAGCAGAGAAAGGAATGCTAGCCTAGGTTGGGCTGGGCCAGGGTTCAGGGAGGAAAGCAACTATCCTAGACACAGCCATGACATGGCCAGGGTATCTGTGCACACTCGGCAGATTTTGCAGCTTTGGGCTTCACCCATGTCACGTGTGAATGGGCTCCTCTAGAGCTTTGCAATACACAATCTGCCCAA
>NW_026003325.1:0-2184 GCF_001458135.2 Marmota marmota marmota
GAAAACAGAGAAACATGTAAGTACTGAAATAAGTCTCCCAACAATTTGATGAGATTTTTTTGATACTACACAGTATTCATTTTTTAGCTTGCTCCATTAGGCTCCCCAAGGTGGCACTTCTAGGATCAATGGTTCTCTAAACAGGTAAGGGTTAGTGTTATGGTTAGGGTTAAGGTTAGCTTTAGAGCTAGTGTTCTGGTTAGAGTTTGTTTTGTTCAAATTTCTTTGATACTGGGAAGATTTATCTTTTACCTAGCCTTACTATGTGCCCAAGTTTTGGGCCTTTTAGATTCAATGGTTCACTGTTGCGAATAGTTTGTTTTAATATCTAACTTCATTTTGACCTACATAGGTAAATGACAACGGAGCTGGAAATCAAAGGGTTGGTGCTAGCTGGTTGAAACTTCACATACTCAATCAGTTTTCTGTGGGCACTCTCTGGTTTCTTCCTTGTAAAAGTAGCAATAAGCTGAAGCATGCAAAACAACTTTATCCAAGAGTACTTTAGGAGAAAACAGGGCAATATGCATGTACTGAAATACCTCCCCCAATTATTTGGTCAATAATTTCTTTGATACTGTGCAGGATTCATATGTAAGCTTGGCCCCTAGTCTCCCCAAGTTTAAAACTATTATAATCAAGGTTCTCTTAACAGGTTAGGCTTAGGTTATGGTTAGAGTTAGGGTTAGAACTAGTGTTAGGGTTAGAGTTAGTTTTATTCAACCTTTTGGATACTGGGCAGGATTTATCTTTTTCCTACTCTTAGTATGCTCCCAAAGTTTGGGCCTCCAAGTAAAAGGGTTTTCTCTCAAGAGCAGTTTTAATTTTCATCTTTCACTTCATTTTGCTCTATAGGGGTGAATGGAAATGGAGTTGGATTCAAACAGGGTTTGTGCTAGCTGCTTGAAACTTCACACACTCAATCAGTTCTCAGGGCACATTCTCTCATTTGTTTCTTATGGTAGTAGCCCAAAGCTGAATTAGAAAGAAACAGCTTTATCTGTGAGCACTTTAGGAGCAAGCTTCAATTTTTTTTGCATGGATTACTTTGACATTGTACAGGATTCATCCTTTTCCTCATCTTAGTAGGATCCCCAAGTTTGGGTTTTCAAGGTTTACCAGTTCACTGCCAGGAACAGTTTGAATTTTTAGATTTTAATTTATTATGGCCTATAGATGTGAATGTAAATGGAGGTGGAAATCAAATAGAGTTAGGAGTAGCTGCTTGAAATTTCACACACTCAATCAGCTCTCTGTGGGCACTCTCTGGTTTTCCTTGTGAAAGTTCTTTAATCTGAAGCATTAAAAAATATTTTAAACAAGAGCACATTAGGAGAAAACAGGGAAATATGCACGTACTGAAATACCACCCCCAATTATTTGGTCAGATTTCTTTGATACTGCACAGGATTCCTCTGTTAGCTTGCCCCACTGGGCTCCTTTATTTGGGGACTACTATGATCAATGGTTTTCTAAAAGGTTAGGTTAGATTTAGTATTAGGTTAGGGCTAGGATTATATCTAGTGTTTTGTTAGTTTTAGTTTTGTTAAAATATTTTTGATACGGGGCAGGATTCAACTTGTACCTAGCCTTACTATATTCTTTAGGTTTGGGCATCTTGGGTCAAGGGGTTGCTCTCCTGAACATTTTGTATTTTAAGTTTTCTTTTCATTTTGACCTATGCATGTAAATGGAAATGGAGCTACAAATCCAACAGGGTTGGTGCTAGCTACTTCAAACCTCACACACTCAATCAGTTTTCTATGGACATTCTCTGGTTTATTCCTTGTAAAAGTAGCCCCAAGCTGAAGCATGCAAAGCAACTTTATGTGATAGCACTTTAGGAGAAAACAGGGAAATATGCATGTACTGAACTACCTCCCCAATTATTTGGTCAGATTTCTTTGATATTGTGAAAGATTCATCTGTTAGTCTACCAAACTTGGCTCCCCAAGTGTGGGACTTCTAAGATCAAAGGGACTCTAAACAGATTAAGTTTAGTGTTAGGACTATGATTAGACCTAGTGTTAAGGTAAGGGTTAGTTTTGTTTTTAAATTTCTATGATACTGTGCAGTATTCATCTTTTTACTATTTTGACTATACTCCAAATGTTTGGGCCTCCTACACAAAGGGTTTGCCTTCAGGAACAGTTTCAATTTTCATGTTTGTCTTCTTTTTGCCCT
>NW_026003326.1:0-2184 GCF_001458135.2 Marmota marmota marmota
ACAACTGGACATCAGATGTAGCAGTGGGTCAGATCTCACTAGGTAGCTACTGAAGGTGGAGGAAAGAGCTGAGTTCCATTATGGTCTGCACAGAGGTAATTTGGGCATAATAAAGGGGGAAGGAGGGAAGAGTTCAGCTTGGGACTCGGTGAAGTAAGAAGTGGAGTCAGTCGTTGTGAATGCAGTTAGGCCAGCTGTGTTGGTGGCAGTGGTATAAGAATTCTGTCTTCCCCCAGAGACTGGGAGAGAGAACCTGTCCTGCTGGATGATTGTATTTCGAGGTAATGGCCGTCAGGCTCTGAGCCCCTCTGAGTTGCAAGAGATGCATGTTGTCAATTGCAAGTCCTTTCTATTAAATGACCGGAGAAAGGGAGGTTGGGGCCTGTCGCCAGGTGTTGGCCAGGACAGAGTAAGTTTTCTTGGAAGCCTTGAGCTTTCCTCAGGCAGTTGTTTTGGGGGATGAGGTGGAGGTAGGGGTGTTGCACATGAGGCACAAACTGAGCTGAGTCCCTGAGCTCAGAGGATTTGCTTCCAGCAGGGTGTGTGGACTTGGGGGAACACCATCTTCCTACCTGCCTCAGGAGGACTGGGCTCATGCATGCCCCACCAGGAAGCCCCCCCACCCCAGACTCTAGAGGGCAGAGGCAGTGACTGCTCTGCCTTTGGCTGATATGGGGAGTGCCCGTCCTCAGCCCCCCAGGAAACACACAGAGTCCCTAGCCATCCCTGTGTTGGCCTGTGGCCTTTTCTGCGGCCAGCAGGGCCTGGTGTCCCACAAAGGAGATGCCTGTAAGGGAGGCACAGTTGGAGGCCTGGGCTGTGAAGGGCCTTTTGCTCCTCCTGTGCTGAACAGGCAGTGTGCTAGTCCTGAACGTCAGAATCCTGACTCAGCAAGGGGCATCATGACCATTTTGGGAAAATGGACTAAGTCCCTGGAGCTGCCTCTTGGCTGGGACTGGGCCTGCTGAGGTGCCTATGCAGTTATCAGAGGCCCTGGGTGGAGGCAGGAGGTCCCTCTTCAGTGCCTGCACTGGGCCTCTGTGGGGAGACATATCCACCCTCAGCGTCCTGACAACCAGCCCCCCCATTCCCCTCTCCCCTTTCTGTCTTGTTTGACCTCCGGGCTGTTCTTCCCTCACCCCTTTAAAGGGCCAGCTTGGGCCCAGTGGACACAGGTGAGATGCCTTGACCAGGTGGAACATCCTCTCCTTTGCCTCCTGAGATTAAAAGGGACATCTTTGCTGTTACAAGCTGTGGATGGCTGGGAGGTGGGATGCAGGACATGTAAGGGGTGGGATTTGTCTAGTTCTGTGCTTTCTGGGGCCCAGGGACAGCAAGGTGGAGGCTCAGTGTCCAGTCCCAGGAAGGCTGACCTCTTACCGCTCCTTGTCCTCATCCTCCACTGGCCCCAGGAGGTTGAAAGCTGAGGCCAAAGTGCCCAGACAGTCAGTGCGGGAAGTGACCACCTGGCAGTGGTGAGGGCCTGAGGTGCCCTGCTCCTGCCCCCTCCCTATGTGGGGTGACCTTGGGGAGACAGATATCTGCAGAGGGTGGAGCAGAATGTGCCTGTGTCATTCTCCTAGGGCTGCCTAGCAAAGTGCCACCAACTGGGTAGCTTAGACACACAGAGACTTGTGGCCTCAGACTCTGAAGTGCAGAGCTCTGGAATTGAGGTGTCGGCCACATTCCCCAGGATGGTCTCCCTGCAGCCGCTCTAGTTTCCTGGGTTTGGCAGCAGAGCTCCAGACTCCAAAGGGTGTGTTTCCTGGGTCTGATTCCTCCTATTTATAAGACACAAGGCTATGCAGATTTTTTTCTATAAACTTTATAATTTTGCACTTGAAAATTGGACTTTATGGATTATTTTGAGTAGCTTTTTGGGTAAGCCATAAAGATTGCGTTCGAGTTTCACGTGTTTCATTTTTATTTTCACAACTGTTCTGCAGCCATTCATGGTTACAGATTTTTTCTCTCCATCGAGTAGCCTTTGTCCCTTTGAGAGGACACTTGACTGGTTTTACATGGGTCTTTCTGAGCTCATTCTTCTGTTCCTTTTGTCTATTTCCAATGCCTTTCTCACTGCCACACTCTGGGATCACTGAAGCTTTATGATAAGAGCTGTAACCAGATGTGCAGAGTCTTGAACTATTTTTTAAAATAACTTTATTTTGTTTGTTTATTTTT
>NW_026003327.1:0-2184 GCF_001458135.2 Marmota marmota marmota
ACTTGACCCGTGTTCAGGGTCCAAGGTCCAGGGGAACAAATATGGGCAGTGCTCAATGGTATGGACAGGGGCTACTGCCTAGATAGACAAGTAGAAAATATGCTGAAGGGCCAATAAGAGTTTGAAACTATTACTTGAAATGTCTGCCTTATGTACTGCGTGGCATATATTGTGGCTTCTATATTAAAATGTCATGAATATTCAATAAATATTGAGTAGAGGGTACCAGACCTAATTCTTCAATGAAAACAATTATACATTTGTTTATTTACATGTACATGAATTCCACTTATTCCAACAAATATCTAGAGTCCAATTTATGCCATATATTAATCACTTGCTAAGAGAGACAGACAAGTGAACTGTAAAATGGGTTAGACATATTCCCTTGGCTCAAGATATGTAAACTATCTCTGGGAGACACAGCATTGTACAGTCTTATTTAGATCTCAAAATTCTGATGAAATCTACAGAGATAGGAAAAAGTAAGTAATAAAGAGAGTTTTTGTTGTTTTTGCTGCTGCTGTTGTTTATAAATGCCCCAAATCAAGGAAGGAGCTAGCCTTTGGCTTGTTTTTCAGGACTTTTGTCCATGAAGTTTCTGATCAAGTTTTAGTGCTTATAGGATGTTTAGGTAGTTACACCACTCTGAAAACATCTCAAATCTGGAATCATTAAAAATTAATAAAATTAAAATTTAAAACATTATTAAAAATTAATAATGTTTTCTTACACACTAAACAAATGATAAAAGATAAAAACTAGATACTTTTATCTTTCTTTCTTTTTTTTCCCCCCTTTTCAGTATGATACAGGGAACTCAGGGCCTGGCACATGCTGGGCAGGCACCTTACCTCTGAGCCATACCCCCAGTCCAATCCTTGATTATCTTTAAATTTTGGAGCACCATGACTAGCATGAAGAATTATTTTTTATGAATAAAGAGATGATTCATATACTTGTGATGAGCAATCAAAATTTCTTTAAATTTATATTAGGTAAAATTTAGGAAGGCAAATAAAATAGACTATGTTAGATGTTCACTTTAGAACCAAGGTGGCATGTGCTAAATTACTGTGATTGTCATAGTGATAATACATCAACATCCCAAAAGGTCCAATGTTCTCAGTGATGATACTTATTACAGATTTAGTAGTCATCAGAGGGTAATGGGACAGAATTTGATAAAATAACAAAAGGTCTCTTATTTGTGCTTATAGTTCTCATCTTCCAGAAAGCAACAAGATATTCCAAAATTAACATAAGCAAAAAAGTAAAATTGCAAGTTGTTTTTTATCTGCATTTTTAAGCAAAGTTTTGCTATTTGTGTCAAATAGATTTTGTATGTGTCTAGAACACATCAAATACTAATTTTTAAGGAATTATTACTATTTAATTGAGAAAATGTAGATATATTTATGTAGTATAATATGATGTTTTCAATTAGGTATATCTTATGAAATGACTAAATCAAGCTAATTAATATGTGGATTACCTTTTTTTTGTAGTGAAAACAACTTAAAATCTACTCTCAACAATTTTAAAGGCTACAATACAATTTTATTAATTCTAGTCATAGTATTGTGTAATAGATCTCTTGAACTTGTTTCCCCTGTTTAACTGAAATTTTGTATCCTTTGATCAATATTCCCTTTTAGCAAGCCCCAGTCCTTGATAAACCCCTTTCTACTCTCCACTTATATGAGTTCAGATTTTTTATATTCCCCATATCAGAGAAAATGCACAGTATTTGTCTTCCTCTGCATAGCTTATAAATAAGATCCCTGAACTACAGAATTTTGAGATACTTGTTCAGGAAAAAAGGAGAACGATATTCACAAGATCAAAAAAAAAAAAAAAAGAAAAAAGAAAAAAATGCAACTGTCAAAGTGCAAAAGCCTGGCATTAGCCTCATCTGATAGCATCAGAGCAGATGTTTATTTACTTAAGTTTCTATGTCTGACAGTACACTAAAAACCAGATTTCAATTCTCTTATCTGGATGGGCCTCCAACAGATGCCCTCTGGGAATACCTACAAGGTAGGAACCAACAGAGGACAGCAACAAATGGGTAGGAGAATAATAAACCCCACTCAGTGGCTTTAGAACATTTCTTGTAAATGAGTTTAGGCATAATGTAGAAGCAACATAATTACTACTATACCACTGGGTTTTGAAATGACT
>NW_026003328.1:0-2184 GCF_001458135.2 Marmota marmota marmota
TGAGAGAAAAGAAAAGAGTGGTAGAGACCAGGACCCACAATCCCATTCATGGGCACTTCCACAGTGATTCATAAAACTCCTATTAGATTCTACCTCTTCACATTTCTACCATCTCCAAATATAAGCAACCTGGGGATGAATCCTTTAATACATGGGTCTTTGGGGGACATTCCAGAATAATACCATGACAACTAAGTTTCAGAGAATCCATCAGAACAAAATTGCAGGGACAGAATTCTTATATCCAGCTTCCTGTGCATTGTGCTTCCCCCCCCACTTTTATTTCAGGTCATTTTTATGGAGTTTTTTGAGCTTAGGAAGTAAAAATTCCTGAAAATAAGATTATTTGCTTTTTAAAACATGCTCTGACTTCTACTCTCCTTCATTCTTTCTTAAAGGGCTGATGAATTGCACTATGCCATGTGACTTTAAAACAAGAAGCATGTTATGGTTTGGATCTGGAATATTTTTCACACATTTAATGTTTTGAAAGCATTATACCCATTGCAGAGAGACTCAAAGCTCGGGGGTTTAGGAAATGATTATGACTCTGACCTCACAGTGGATTAAGACATTTGCTGGATCAATTCCAAGTTGAAGGAACTACTGGATGGTAACTATAGGCAGGAGGGATGTGGCTGAAGGAAGTAGATCAGTGGGAGCATGGCCTTGGTAAATACATCTATTTCTGGTCCCATACTATCTCTGCCACTTTCTCTATGTCTGTTTTTTTCTCTTTCTCCCTCTGCTTCCTGGCTGCAAAGAGCTGAACAGCTTTTGTCTACCATTCCATTCTGCCATTGATATTAATGCCTTGGAGTTGACCCACCATAGCCTGAATTCTCTGAAACGATGAACAAAAATAAACCTTTCCTTTTCAAAGTTATTGTTTTCAGGTGTCTTTGTCACAGCAATGAAAAACTGACTGACACAAACCTTATTTAGGACTTGATGTTAGTTTGTTCAAAATATTGTAGGTGACAGAAATCTTTGGGGAAATGGGAATGTCTTTGAATGACTAAGATGGTCATTCTTTACAAAACTCACTTTACTGTTGTTTATTTCTATTAGTTGGCTATAAAATAAATTAGTCTTATGTTTGGAAAAATAAATAAATAAGTCTATATATTAACTTGCTCTAGAGAAAAACTCATGGAAAATGCAACATTTAAATTTCAGAAGTTTGAATCTTTCACATCTCAGTCTATGATCAAATCTATTTAGTGCATCCCCTACAGAAAGTTCAAGAAAGCTGTCACTCTTCACTCTACTCAATTTCCCCCCTCTTATGATTCTTTCTTGAACTCATTCAAAATATATCTTTGGTTCCCAATTTTACATCAAAAAGGATGTAGTCAAGATTTATACTTTAAATCTAAAAATTAATTATATTTATTCATTCTTTTTATATTAAACAATAGAAACTTGCTTATTTTGAACATGTTAGATCTATAATGATAGTAATTTCACATTCCAGTCCACACTCACCTCTGAGTTTTTGCACTATGGATCTATCTATTCACAATAGCCACATGGCTTATTTTCTTATGTTTTCTTGGTTCTGAATATTAATTGTGTGTGTATTTATATATACATACATTTATATATAATATATAGACATATTTATATATACATTTATATGTGTATATACACATTTATTTACATACTTTTTTTCTTAATGATTCTGATGCATAGCCAAACATGAAAACCAATATCTTAGCTAGAGAATGCCACCATAACTAATCAAATATTTATATGATATGATACTTAGAAGATAAATGTGAACTCCTCAAGTGTTCCCAATTGTACTTAAACAAAAATCAAAAGCATCCTTTAAAACTTCTATCATTTAAAATGCCTAAATAAGCATTTTTCATTATGTGAATCATTAATTATATTTCATCAAGTTTCAGTAACTTTCTTTTTTTGGCCTAGAAAGGAGAAAAAAAACTGGTAAATATATATATACTGCTAAAGTACATATAATTTGTGATATAGATGGATTACCCAGAAAAGCACAGAAAAAGAACATAACTACTGATTATTTTGAGTAGCCTAAGTACTGTACTTTTCTTCAAAATTATAGATCATGGAGACTATAGTTTCCAGTAACTTCTTGCTAAATACAAAAGAAAAATAAAATATACATTTTACATATTACATATAGGCTACAGTTTTACATTA
>NW_026003329.1:0-7958 GCF_001458135.2 Marmota marmota marmota
TGAGGGTTAAGGTTAGGGATTGGTTTAGTGTATGTGTTTGTGTTAGTGTTAGAGTTAAATTTATGAATAGTGTTAGTATTAGGTATATGTTTAAGGTTACTTTTAGGGTTAGGGTTAGGGCTTGAATTACTGTTATGGTAGGGTTAGGGTTTGCTGAATGTTAGGGTTAGAGTTAGGGTTAAGGTTAGTTTTGGGGTTAGGTTTAGTGTTCGGGTTACAGTTAGTATTAGTTTTAGAATTAGCAATAGGGTTAGGTTTATGATTAGTGTTAGGATAGTGTGAGCATATGAATTATGTTGCGTGTTAGGGTAAGGTTTAGGTTTAGGTTTTCTTTAAGGGTTAAGGTTATGGTTAGTGTTATGTTTAGGGTTATGATTAGGTTTAGGATTAGTATTTGTGTTAGTGTTATACATAGATTTAGGGATAGTGTTAGTGTTAGGGTTAGGGTTTGTGTTACTCTTAGAATTATGGTTAGGAAAAGATTTAAAATGAGGCATAGGGTGAAGGTTAGGATTAGTTTTACGGTTATGGGTAGGTTAGGTATAGTGTTAGGGTTAGGGTTAGTGTTACTGTTAGTTTAGAGTTAGGGTTCTGCTGGGAGCCATTAGCCAAGTAGGTATGACAATTTCCTTGCCAGCGTACCCCATGTTGCAGTGACATTGAATGTAGGTGACCTTGCTCAAGGACCAAGGCGGATTAGGGCATTCCCTGTTTAAGTTCCAGGTTTAAGGTTTAAGATTATTCCTGCTGGGAATAGGGTGTATCCTGCTGCCTGAGTTCCCTTTGAGTTCTCACGGGATTCAGACAGTATATTTTGGGAGACAGAAGCCCAGTGGAGGTGAATTTGGGCAGAGAATGTGGATTTGGGCAGAGAATGTGGATTTCCCCAGAACGTGATTGTAGACGGCTGGTGTGAGTTCGGGAATAAAGAGTTGCTGTTTGAATCTACAACCTGTGTGGTGGCTCATGATTGTGTGCCCAGCCAGACTGCGGCATTTGTGCCCAGCCAGACTGTGGCATTGTTCGGGTTCGGGTTAGTGTCAAAGTTAGTGTTGAGGTTACGGTTAGTGTTAGATTAGGGTTAGGTTTAGTGTTAGGGTTAGTGTTCATGCTAGTGTTATGTGTAGGGTTAGGTAAGGGTTAGGGTTAGTGTTATGGTTAGGGTTATGTTTTACTATAGAGTTTGTGTTAGGTTTATGTTACAGTTAGGGTTAGGGTAACATTAAGGTTAGGGTTAGGTTTAGAGATAGGGTTAGTGTTAGGGTTAGGGTTAGGGTTAGGTTTAAGTTTAGTGTTAGGGATACTGTTAGTTTTAGGGTGAGTGTTAGGGTTACGGTTAGGGTTAGGTTAGTATTAGGGTTAGGTTTAGCATTAGGGTTAGGTAGAGTTAGGGTTAGGGTTAGGGTTTGTGTAAGGGTTAGGGTTAGGGTTAGTGTTAGTTTTATGATTAGGGTTAGTATTAAAATTAGGGTTAGTGTAAGGTTTACGGTTAGGGTTATTTATAGGGTTGGATTATGTTTAGGGTTACTGTTAGGGTTACGATTCGGTTTAGTGTTTTGGTTAGTGTTAAAGTTAGGGTTAGAATTCTTTATGGAGTAGGGTTAGGGTTAGATTAGGGTTAGCATTATGGTTTGGTTTAGGTTTTGTGTTAGGGTTATTGTTAGGATTGGAAACAAGGTTAAAGTTAGAATTAGGAGTACTGTTAGGGGTAGAGTTAGAGTTAGTGTTAGGTTTAGGGTTAGTGTTAGTGTAAGGGTAAGGGTTAGGGTTAGTGTTAAGGTTATTGTTAGGGTTAGGTTTAGGATTAGTGTTTGGTTTAGGGTTAGATTTAGGATTAGTGTTAGTGTTAGTGTTAGGTTTAGGTTAAGGTTAGGATTACAGTTAGGATAAGATTATGGTTAAGTTTATGGTAAGGTTAAGGGTTCTTGTTAGGTTTAGGGTAAGGGTTAGGTTAGGGTTAGGTTTGGGTTCATATTAGGGTAGGGTTAGTTTAGAGTTAGGTTTAGGTTTCAGGTTAGGTTTAGACTTAGGGTAAGGGTTACAGTTAGGGTTATGGTTAGTGATACGGTTAGGGTTAGTTTTAGGGTTAGGTGTCAGTTTAGGGTTAGGGTTAGTGTTAGGGTTATGTTTAGGTTTAAGATTAGGTTTAGTTTTAGGGTTAGGGTTAGTTTTATGGTTCGGGTTAGATTTCGTGTTACAGATAGGGTTAGGATTATTGTTAGGGTTAGTGTTAGGGTTAGTGTTACTGTTTGGGTTAAGGTTAGGATTAGGGTTAATATTAGGTTTACGGTTAGTGTAAATTTAAGGTTAGGATTAAGATTAGGTTAGGGTTAGGGTTATTGTTAAATTTATGGTTTATGTTATGGTTAGTGTTAGGTTTAAGATTAGGGTTAGGGTTGTCATTAGGATTAGGGTTAGTGTTAGTGTTAGGGATTGTGTTAGGGGGAGAATTAGTGTTAGTGTTAGGGTTAAGTTAAGAGTTAGGTTAAGGTTTAGGTTTAGGTTTAGGGTCATAAATAGAGTTAGTGTTAGGGTTAGGGTTATGGTGAATGTTAGGGTTAGGTTTATGGTTAGTGTTAGGATTAGGATGAAATTAGGATTAGAATAATATTTAGAGTTAGTATTAGCTTTAGGGTTAGTTTTGGGTTTAGGGTTCGTGTTAAGGATTGGCTTAGGGTTAGATTTAGGTTAGGGTTAGGGTTTGTCTTAGGGTTCATGTTAGGATTAAGTTTAGTGTTAGTGTTAGTCTACGTTTAGGGTTAGTGTTATTTTTAGTGTTAGGGTTAGAGTTAGCGTTAGCGTTAGTGTTTGGTTTAGCATTATAATTAGGTTTAGGGTTAGAGTTAGGGTTAAGATTAGGGTTAATGTCAGGTTTAGAGTTAGGTTTAGTTTTAATATAAAGATTAGGGTTATGGGAAAGGTTAGGGTTAGGGTTATTGTTAGAGTTAGGGTTAGGGTTCAGTTTAGGTTTCGGGTTAGGGTTGATGTTATTGTGAGGTTTAGGGTTACTGTTAGGGTTAGGTAAGGGTTAGGGTTATTATGGATAGTGATATGATTAAGAATAGGTTTAGATTTAGGGTTAGGATTATGGATAGTGTTAGATTTCGGGTTAGCATTAGGGTTAGTTTCAGGGTTAGGGTTAGGGTAAGGTTTAGGGTAAGGGTTACGGTTACTGTTAGGGTTAGGGTTAGAGTTTGTGTTAGAGTTAGGATTAGGGTTTAAGTAAGGTTTAGGAATAGGGTTAGTGTTACGGTTAGTTTTTTTCTTTTAGAGTTAGTGTTTTGGTTAAGTTTAGGGTTATAATAATGGTAAGAGTTAAGGTGAGGTTTATGATTAGGGTTTGTGTTAGGTTACTTTAGAGTTAGGGTAAGTTTAAGGTTACGGTTATGGTTAGGGTTAGGGTTTGTGGTATGGTTATGTTTAGGTAAGTGTTAGGGATAGTGTTAGGGTTAATGTTAGGGTTATCGTTAGGGTTATTGCTAGTTTTAGGGTTAGGGTTAAAGTAGAGTTTAGGGTTAGGGGAAGGGTTATGATTAGAGTTAGTGTTACTGTTAGGGTTAGGGTTTTGGTGAACATTAGGCTTAGGGTTAAGGTTAGGGTTAGTGTTAGGGTTAAAGTTAATTTTAGGTTTAGGGTTAGTGTTATGATTAAGCTTAAGGTCAGGGTTAGGTTTATGTTTAGGGTTTAGTTAGGGTGAGATTTAGGTTAGGGTTAGTGTTAGGGTTAGGGTTAGTGTTGGGGTTAGGGTTCGTGTTAGGGTTAGGGTTAGGGTTAGTTTTACTTAGGTTTAGGGTGAGTGTTTGTGTTAGGGTTAGAGTTAGTGTTAGTGTTAGGTTTAGGTTTAGGTTCAGGGTTAAGGTTAGTGTTAGTGTTAGGGTTAGGTTTAGGGTTAGTGTTATTGTTAGGGTTAAGGTTAGGGTTATCATTAGTGATAGGGTTAAGATTAGGGTTCGTGTTAGGATTAGGTTTAGGGATAGTGTTAGGGTTAGGTTTAGGTTTAGTGTTAGGCTTTCTGTTAGTGTTAGTGTTAGGGTTAGGGTTAGTAATAGTGTTAGGGTTAGGGATAGGATTAGCGATAGTTTTAGGGTTTGGGTTAAGGATAGGGTTATAGAGTTAGGTTAGGTTTAAGATTAGGGTTAGTGTTATGTTTCAGTTTATGGTTAGGTTTAGTTTAAATGTAAGGTTTAGGGTTAGGGTTACTGTTACGTGTAGGATTAGCGTTACTGTTAGGGTTAGGGTTCGAGTTAGGTTTAGGTTTGGGTTTAGGGTTAGGTTTAAGGTTAAGTTTAAGGTTCGTGTTAGGGTTAAGGGTTAGGATAAGGGTTAAGGTTAGTGTTAGGTTTAGAATTAGTGTTTGTGTTAGTGTTAGGGTTACGGTGAGTGTTAGGGTTATGGTGACTGTTAGGGTTAGGTTGAGGGTTATGGTTAGGGTTAGAGTTAGTGTTAGTCTTTCTGTTAAGGTTAACATTAGGGTTTATTATACTGTTAAAGTTAGGGATAGATTTAGAGTTAGTGTTAGGCTTAGGGTTATGTTTAGGGTTAGTGTTAAGATTAGTGTTAGGGTAACGGTTAAGGTTAGTGATAGGGTTAGGTTTAGGGTTAAGGTTTAGGGTTAGAGTAAGGGTTAGGGTTAGGGTTAGTGTTAGTTTTTTTTAGGGTTTGAGTTAGGATTAGGGTTAGGGTTATTGTTAGGGTTAGGGTTACAGTTAGGATTAGGATAGGGTTATAGTTAATGTTAGTGTCAATTTTTGTGTTAGGGTTAGTGTTAGGATTAGATTTAGGGTGAAAGTTAGTGTTAGAATTACGGGTTAGGGTTAGATTTAGTGTTAGGGTTAGGGTTACGTTTAGGGTTAGTTTTAGGTTTAAGGTAATAGTTAGAATTAAGTTTATGGTTATTGTTAGTGTTAGGATTAGTGTTAAGGTTATTGTTACTGTTAGGGTTAGGCTTAGGGTGAGAATTAGGGTTAGGTTTAGGGTTAGGGTTAAGTTTATGTTAGTGTTTGTGTTAGGGTTAGGTTTAGGTTTAATTATAGTGCTATGGTTATGGATAGGTTTGGAGATAGTGTTAGGTTTAGGTATAGGGTTAGTGTTAGGGTAACGGTTATGTTTAGGGATTGGTTAAAGGATAGTGATAGCTTAGGATTAGTTTTAGAGTTAGGGATAGATATAGGTTAAGAAATAGAGTTAAGTTTAGTGTTAGGAATAGGGTTAGGGTTAGTGTTAGGGTTATGAATAGGATTAGGTTTATATTTAAGGTTAGAACTAGGGTTAGGTTTAGTGTTAGGATTATGGTAAGATTTAGAGTTAAAGTTAGTGTTAGTGTTAGGGGTAGGATTAGTGTTAGGGGTAGGGTTAGTGTTAGGGTTAGGGTTAGTGTTATGGTTAGTGTTAGTGTTAGGGTTAAAATTATGGTTAGTTTTATGTTTGGGGTTAGACTTCAGGTTCCTGTTAGGGTTAGGGTTAGGTTTAGGATTAGGTTGGTGTTAGGGTTAGGGTTAGAATTAAGTTTAGGGTTGGGTTAAGGGTAAGAGTTAGTGTTAGGGTTAGTTTTAGGGTTAAGGTTTTGTTTAGTTTTAGAGTTAGGTTTAGGGTTACGGTTAGGTTTTGTGTTAGGGTTAGTGTTAGTGTTAGAGTTAGGGTTATGGTTAGGATTATGATTAGAGTTAGGGTTAGTGTTAGTGTTAAGTTTAGGTTTAAGTTTAGGGTTAGTGTTTCTTTAGGGTATGGGTTAGTGTTAATGTTAGTGTCAGGGTTCAGTTTTGGATTATGGTTATAATTAGCATTAGGTTGGGGTTAGGGTTAGTGTTAGTGTTAAGGTTAAGTTTAAGATTAGGGTAGTGTTAGGTTTGGGTAAGAGTTAGGGTTAGTGTTCGGGTTGTGTTAGGTTTAGGCTTATTTTTATGTTTAGCATTAAGGTTAGGATTAGTGTTAGGGTTAGTGTTAGGTTTAATTTTAAGTTTAGGTTTAGTGTTAGGGTTAATGATAGGGTTAAGGTTAGGGTAAGTGTTAGGTTTAGTGTTAAGGTTACGGTTAGGTTTTGTGTTAGGGTTAGTGTTAGTGTTAGAGTTAGGGTTATGGTTAGGATTATGATTAGAGTTAGGGTTAGTGTTAGTGTTAAGTTTAGGTTTAAGTTTAGGGTTAGTGTTTCTTTAGGGTATGGGTTAGTGTTAATGTTAGTGTCAGGGTTCAGTTTTGGATTATGGTTATAATTAGCATTAGGTTGGGGTTAGGGTTAGTGTTAGTGTTAAGGTTAAGTTTAAGATTAGGGTAGTGTTAGGTTTGGGTAAGAGTTAGGGTTAGTGTTCGGGTTGTGTTAGGTTTAGGCTTATTTTTATGTTTAGCATTAAGGTTAGGATTAGTGTTAGGGTTAGTGTTAGGTTTAATTTTAAATTTAGGTTTAGTGTTAGGGTTAATGATAGGGTTAGGGTTAGGGTTAGTGTTAGGTTTAGTGTTAAGGTTAGCATTTGGTTCAGTGTTAGGGTTAGGGTTAGGATAAGGATTAGGGTTAGGCTTAGGTTTAGTGTTAGGTTTAGAGTTAGGTTTAGGGTTAGGTTTAGGGTTACTCTTAGGTTTAGGGTTATACATAGGGTTAGGGTTAGTGTGGTTTATGTTTTTGTTAGTGTTAGATTTAAGGTTGGACTTAGTGTTTGTGTTAGGTTTAGGATTAGAGATAGGGTTAGGGTTACAGTTAGTATTAGAGTTAGTGTTAGGGTTAAGGTTAGGGTTATGTTGAGTGTTAGGGTTTGGGCTGGAGTTAGGGTTAGGGTTAGGGTTATGGTTAAGGTTTGATTTAGTGTTAGGTTTAGGGTTAGGGTTAGGGTTAGGATTAGGTTTAGGGTTAGGTTAAGGATTAGGGTTTGGTTAGGGTTAGGGTTTCGTTTAGGTTTAGGGTTAGTGTTTGTGTTAAGGTAAGGGTTGGTGTTATGTTTAGTTTAGGGGAAGTGTTAGGTTAGATTGATGGGTAGGATTTGTGTTAAGGTTAGGGTTAGTGTTAATGTTTGTGTTTGAATAATGTTAGGGTTAGGGTTAGTATTAGGGATAGAGTTTGTGTTTGGGTTAGTGTTAGGGTTAGCATTAGTTTTAGGATTAGTGATAGGGTTAGGGTTAGGGTTAGTTTTAGTGTTAGTGTTAGGGGTAGGGTTCATGTTATGGTTTTGCTTAAGGTTAGTGTTAGTGTTAGTGTTGGGTGTATGGTTAGGTTTAGAAATATTGTTAGGCTTAAGGAGAGATTTAGTGTTAGTGTAAGTGTTAGAGTTAGGGTTAGGGTTAGTGTTATGTGTAGAGCTAGGGTTCATGTTAGTGTTTTTTAGGGTTTGCTTTAGGGTTAGGTTTACGTTTAGTATAAGGGTTAGGGTTTGTTTTAGGGTTAGTGTTAGGGTTACCATTAGATTTAGGATAAGTGATAGGGTTAGGGTTAGGTGTTAGAGTTAGTATTAGTGTTAGGGTTAGTATTAAGTTTCATGTTAAGTTTATGATTAGTGATACAGTTTGTGTTAGGTTATGGTTAGTGATTGGGTTTATGTTAGGTTTAGGTTTTGGGTTAGCGTTAGTGTTAGGTTTAGCATTAGAGTTAGGATTAGGGTTAGTTTTATGGTTAGTGATAGGGTTAGGTTTAGTGTTACATTTACGGTTATGATTATGGTTAGGTTTTGTCTTAGGGTTAGTGTTATGTTTAAGGTTAGAGTTAGGTTTAGTGTTCAGGTTAGGGTAAGTTTTAGGGTTAGGTTAAGCGTTAGTGTTAGGTTTTTGTTAGGTTTAGTTTTACGGACAGGGTTATGTTTAATGTTAGTGTTAGGTTTTGGGTTAAGGTTAGGGTCATGGTTAGGGTTAGTGTTAGATTTAGGGTTAGAGTTAGGATTAGGTATAGTGTTATGTTTAGGGATAGGTTTAGGGTTAGATTTATTGTTAGTGTTATGGTTACATTTAGGGTTAGGTTTTGGGTTAGTGTTTGGATTAGA
>NW_026003330.1:0-2184 GCF_001458135.2 Marmota marmota marmota
GATTGAATTTAGGTTTAGTGTAAAGTTTAGGTTTAGGGTTAGTGTTAGTGATAGGTATAGGATTAGGGTTAGGCAAAGGTTAGAATTAGGGTTAGGATAAGGTCAGGGTTATGGCTTGGGATCGGTTTGTGTTAGGGTTAGAGTTATAGTTAGTGTAAGGGTTAGGATTAGGATAAGGGTTAGAATTACTGTTAAGGATAAGGTTAGGTTTAGGTTTAGGGTTAGGGTTAGGTTTAGTGTTAGTTTTATTGTTGGCATTAGGGTTACGTTTAGGGTTAGGGTCAGTGTTATGGTTCATGTTAGAGTTTGTCTTAGGGTTAGGGTTAGGGCTAAGGTTAGGGTTACATTTAAGATTAGCATTAGGGTTAGTGTCAGTGTTAGTGTTAAGTTTAAGTTTAGGGTTGAGTTTAGGGTTAGGGTTAGTGTTAGGCTTAGTTTTGAGTTAGTGTTAGGGTTCAGGTTAGTGTTTCTTTTAGCATTAGGGTTATGGTAAGGGTTCGTGTTAGGTTTTGGTTAGTGTTAGTTTTAGCACTAGGGTTAGGGTTAGTGTTAGGGTTGGCATTAGGGTAAGTGTTAGGTTTAGGGCTAGGGTTAGGGTTACGTTTAGGTTTAGGGTTAGGGTTAGGGTTAGGGTGAGTGTTAGGGTTCATGTTAGGGTTACTCTTTGAGTCAATTTTAGAGTTAGGTAAGGGTTAGGGTTAGTGTTAGAGTTAGATTTAGTGTTAGGGTTGGGCTTGTTGTAGAATAAGGGTTACGGTAAATGTTAGGATTAGGTTTAGGGATAGTGTTAGGGTTAGGGTTAGGTTTAGGATTAGTGTTACATTTAAATTTAGGTTTAGAGGTAGGGTTACTGTCATGGTTAGGGTTAGGGTTAGTGATAGTGTTATGGTAAGGGATAGGGTTAGTGTCAGGGTAAGGTTAGGTTAAGTATTAGTTTTAGAATAAGGGTTAGGTTTACAATTAAGATGTGGGTTGGATTTAGCATTAGGTTTAGGTTTAGTGTTAGTTTCTGTGTTAAAGGTAGGGTTTAGGCTATTGTTAGTGTTAGGGTTAGGGTTAGGGATAGGGTTAAGTTTGGATCAGGGTTAGGGTTAAGATTAGGTTAATGTTAGGGGTATATTATTGTTAGATTTAGGGTTAGAATAAGGGTACGTGTATGGGTTAGTTTTAAAGTTAGGGTCTGTGTTAGGTTTAGCATTGATGTTTGGGTTAGGGTTAGTTTAATGTTAGTGTTAGGGTTAGGCTTAGGTTTAGGGATAGCGATAAGTTTAGTGTTAGAGTTTGGGTTAGTGTCAGGTTTAAGTTTAAAGTTAGGGTTAGTGTTTCTGTGTGGTTTAGAGTTAGGTTTAGGGTTAGTGTATATAAGTTTTAGGGTTAGGGTTAGGTTAGGGTCAGGGTTATGGTTTGGGTTCGGGTTTGTGTTATGTTTAGGGTTAGGGTTAGTGTTAGTGTTACTGTTATGATTACTGTTAGATTTAGGGTTAGGGTTTGTTTTAGAGTTAGGGCTCGTGGTAGGGTGACGATTAGGGTATGTGTTACAGTTAGGGTTTGATTAAGGGTTAGGGTTAGGGTTAGTGTTAGTGTTAGAGTTAGGTTAAGGTTAGGGTTAGGGTTAGGATTAGGCTTGGGGTTAGGATTAGTGTTAGATTTAGGGTTAGGCTTAGTGTTAGGTTTAGGTTTAGGTTTAGAGTTAGATTTAGTGTTAGTGTTAGGGTTAGGGTTAGAGTTAAGTTAGGGTGAAAGTTACATTAGGGTTAGGGTTTGGGTTAGGGTTAGAATTAGGGTTAGTTTTAGGGTTAGTGTGAGTAATAGGGTTAGGATTATGTTTAGATTTAATTTTAGGGTTTGGTTTAGGGTTAGTGTTAGGTTTAGATTAGAATTAGGGTTAGTGTTAGGGTTAGAATTAGAGTTAGGTTCCATGTTATGGCTAGGGTTAGGGTTAGGGTTTGGTTCGTGTTAGGTTTAGGGTTAGGGTTAGTGTTAAGTTTAGGTTTGGTGATAGTATTAAGGTTAGGTTTAGTGTTACGGTTAGGGTTTGGGTTAGGATTAGTGTTTGGGTTAGTGTTAGAGTTTGCTATAGGCTTAGTATTAGGCTTATGTTTAGGGTTAGTGTTAGGGTTAGAGTTAGGCTTATGGTGAAGTTTAGGGCTTGAATTTAGTGTTGGGGTTAGGATTAGTGTCACA
>NW_026003331.1:0-2184 GCF_001458135.2 Marmota marmota marmota
TCTCTGACTGGGACCTTCATGATTCAGTGCAGGGATAGTAAATGCAAAACGTGGTCTATCCTCAGGATGAATTGGAATTAAAAAAAAATCAACCTTTAATATCTATAGCTGAAAACATACCAGGTTTTTGGCAAAGTAGACAATTGAGTATTCCCCAATTGAGCAGGTCCCATAATAACCATCTCATTATTAATGGCTCTTAAATCTTGCAATAATCTCCATTTACCAGATTTCTTTTTGATGACAAAAATGGGAGTATTATGGGGAGATACAGAAGGTTGTATATGTCCTTCTACTAATTGTTGTTTGACAAGGTCATGGGCTGCTTGTATCTTTTCATTAGTCAGGGGCCACTGAGGAACCCACACTGGTCTTTCTGATTTCCAAGTAATTTTTATTGTCTCAGTGGCCCTTTCTGAAAATCCAACCCATGTCTCTCTGCTCCTTGATCTATTTATATTGGTGCTGTTATAACTTGTTCTTGTTTTTCTATTTTTTTTCCATCCCTAAAACCTTGTCTATCCATAATGGTGCATGCATTTTGATTGATGTTATTTGTTAATGTCAAACCTAATTGATCTAGGACATCTCGTCCCCATAAATTTACGGGAAGATGATCCAATACATATGGTTGTATAGTTCCTTTACATCCTTCAGGATCCTTCCAATCTAATACCATTGCATTTCTATGGGGATTAGTCACCACTCCTAGGCCTCAAAGCATTTGAGTGGCTTGTTGTAATGGCCAATGTTTTGGTCATTCTTGACGAGAGATGATGCTAAGGTCTGCACCTGTATCCAGTAGCCTATTAAATTCATGTCCTTGAATATTTAGTTTTAGCATGGGGCAAGAATCTAAATTTAAAGAAAGCATAGCCCAATCTACACCTGTGGAGCCTAATCCCTTGGAACCCCTTTCTACAGTACGACTGGACAATTTATCATGTAGGCTGGGTATTATTAGTAACTGTGCTATTCTGTCTCCTGGTGAAATTATTGATATATCCTTTGGAACTGGCTATAATTTTTATTTCACCTTCCTAATCGGGTACCCCAGGACTTATCATAAGTCCTTTTAGAGTAGAAGAACTGCATCCCAATAATAAGCCTACTGTTCCTTGGGTCAGAGGCCTTTTTACCCCTGTGGGAATGATTTGAACTCCCATCTCTGGAGTTAGTACTGTTCTGGCGGAGGCACAGATGTCCAATCCTGCACTTCCTCTGGTTTGTCTAGTGAGGGATTTAATGGACAATGTGTCCTGGGCACTACAGTGATGTGGTTGCTGGGTTCTTCCAGTGCTCCATATATTTGTGGTCTTGGGCCCCGGAGCACTGGCCCCCCTGTCCATTTTTTTGTTTTGTTTTTTTTTGTTTTTTAGTGGTCAATTATTATTTTTTTCCTTTTTTTATTGGTTGTTCAAAACATTGCAAAGCTCTTAACATATCATATTTCCTACATTTGATTCAAGTGGGTTTTGAACTCCCAATTTTACCCCAAATACAGATTGCAGAATCACGTCGGTTACACATCCACATTTTTACATAATGCCCTATTAGTAACTGTTGTATTCTGCTACCTTTCCTGTCCTCTACTATCTCCCCTCCCCTCCCCTCCCATCTTCTCTCTCTACCCCATCTACTGTAATTCATTTCTCTCCTTGTTTATTTTCCCATTCCCCTCACAACCTCTTATATGTAATTTTGTATAACCATGCGGGTCTCCCTCCATTATCATGCAATTTCCCTGTCCATTTTTTGGCAATGGAGCCTGATGCCTTTCTCCACGATATCGTGGATAGACACCTGGTCCTTATTCATTTTTTGATAATGGAGTACCCTCTGTGGTGGTTTGAGAATGGCATTCATTAGCCCAATGTCTCCCTCTAAAGCATCGTGGGCAAATACCCGGTATTCTACTCCTTTGATACCAAGTTTTGTTAAACCCTCCTCCTATGGGGCAATTTCTTTTAAAATGTCCTGTTTGTTCACAATTGTAGCATGTTTTTGGCCTGGCATCTAAAACCTGTTGTACTGCAGCTGCCATGACTTGCCCTTGTTCATTAATGTCTCTACATAATTTAATATATGTGTTTAAATCTTCATGTTTTCATGGTCTAATTACTTCTCTGTACCAATGATTTGCTTGCTCATAAGCCATTTGTTTTATTAATGGCATTGCTTGTT
>NW_026003332.1:0-2184 GCF_001458135.2 Marmota marmota marmota
CCAATCAGACACATTCACTCTTGCTTAAAATTGCTTGGATATTCAGGGGTCTTTTGTGATTCCATATGAATTTTAGGATTGATTTTTTTTTAATTTCTGTGAAAAAAATGCCATTGGTATTTTGATGGCGAATGCATTCATTGACTGTAGATCACTTTGGGTAGTATGGACATTTTTGGTAATATTAACTATTTCAATCCATAAACATGGACTATCTTTATATTTATTTGTTTAATTTCTTTCATTAGTGTTTTATACTTTTCAGTATAAAAGTTTTCATCTCTTTTGATTTTTATTTATTCTCAAGTAATATTGTATTTATTTATTTATTTATTTAGGTACTAGAATGCAACCCAGAAGTGCTTTACCAATGAGCCACATGCCCAGGCCTTTTAATTTTTTTTTTTTTTTTTGAGACAGGATCTTGCTAAGTTGTTTAGGACCTCACTAAGTTGCTAAAGCTGGCTTGGAACTTGGGATCCTCCTGCCTCAGCCTCCCAAGTAGCTGGGATTACAGGTGTATGATACTGCACCTGGCTCATTCTTTTTGTTATTATTGTAAATGGGAGTTTCCTTCAGTTCCTTTGGATAGTTGTTGATGTCTAGTAATGCAAATGATTTTTTTAATGATGATGTTGCAATTTTACTGAATTTTTAATTCTAATAGTTTTTCTTATGGAATCTTTAGGGTTTTCTTCATCCGAAAACAAAGATAATTTAAATTTCTTCCTTCAGATGTGAATGCCTTTTCTTCCATTTTCTTGAATAACTGGCTTGGGCATGACTTCCAATATCATGTTGAACAAAAGTAGCAACAGTGAACATCTTTGCCTTTTTCCAGATCTTAATGCGAAAGCTTTAGCTTCTCCATCATCAAGTATGATGTCAGCTCTGGTAATTTTAAAATATGATCTTTGTTTTAGACAAGTTATTTTTGCACCTATCCTTTTGAGGGTTGTTTATCAAGAACAAATTATAAATTTTATCTGTATCTATGGAGAAGATCATGTGATTTTTAGTTTTCATACAGTTAATGTGTTACATCATCTTGATTGATTCATGTAGGTGAATACTTGCATCATAGAGATAAATCCCACTTGGTCATGTTGTAAGATCCCTTTATAATTGTACTATTAAATTCACTTTGAGAATATTATGTTGTTATTTTTACATCCCTGTTAATAAGGGTTATTTCACTGTATTTTTCTTTTCCTGTAGTGTTTTCATCTGGCTTTGGTTTCAGGGTGAAAGTTGACCTCATAAAAATAGTTTGGAAATCTCTCCTAATCTTCTACTTCCTGAAAGTATTTTAGAAAGGTTGGCATTAATTATTTAAATGTGTTGTAGAATTCAACTGTGTAGCCATCTGGTCCTGGGATTTTATTTTTGGAAGGTTTGTGTTTACTGATTTCATCTTATATTTTATTGATCCACCCAGGTTGCTCTTTCTCTTTATCTCACCATTAGTATATTGAATGTTCCTAGGAATTTATTCATTTCAGTTTGGATGCTTATCCTATACCACACACACAAAAAAATGAACTCAAAATGTATTACAGACTTCAATGTAAGATCTGAAGCCATTAAACACTCAGGAAAAAAAAATAGGGGAAAAGATCCTTGGCATTGGTTTGTACAATGATGTCTTGGATATGGCTCCAAAAACACAGACAATTAAAGCAAATATAGACAGGAGGGACTTTATCAAACTAAAAAGCTTTTAGACAGCACAGGAAATAATCAATAAAATGAAAATGCAACCTATGAAACAAAAAATATATATTTGCAAACCATCTGTGATAATCATTTTCTAAATTATATAAGAACTTCAAAACCTCAATAGCAAAGTATAATCTAAATGTAACCCAAATGAATAGACATTTTTTCCAAAGGAAAAAATAAAAATGGCTAAGAAGAGTATGAAAAATGCTCAATCTCATGAATCTCCTGGTAAATACAAATCAAAATCACAATGAGCTGTCACCCCACACCTATTAGGATGATTATTAAAAATTCTGGTCATATAAGTGTTGAAGAAGATGATGAGAAAAGGGAACAACTGTTCACTGTTGGGAGCAGTGTGAAGTGGTGCAGATGCTAATAGTAGGAGGTATCTAAAATATCAGAATTGTCAAATGATTCAGCAATCCCATTTCCAGGCTTTTATTAAAAAAAAAAAAAGAA
>NW_026003333.1:0-2184 GCF_001458135.2 Marmota marmota marmota
GGCTCCGGCCCTGGGGCCGTGGGAGGGCAGCCCTCTCTGGCTTCTGACCCTAACCGAGGGGAAGACCCTAAGTTTCTGCCCCTAGCGGTGGGGGCGGGGGAGTCCTGCCCCCGCGGTCGGGGCCGGGAGGTCTTCCCAGCCGGCGCCCAGGGTTTGCGGAGCGAGGCTCCTTTGGATCCGGGCCCTAGGGGGTGAGGGTGAGGCAGTAGCGCTACAGGAGGACACGGATGACCAGCTTCTCCTCACGCCACACAGAGGCGGCCATGGTGGAAGGCCGAGGCGACGTAGGGGGCGGGGGAAATCGTGGCGACCCGCGCCGGAAGTGAGCAGTTGCGGTCTCGCGCCTCCGCCAATGGCTGCTTCCGCCGTGGCGCAGGCTCTCGGGGTGTGTGTCGTGGGGGGGGGGGAGGCCGACGGCGGAGGACGGGTCTTTTCCTTGTCTACCAATGGTATTTGAGAAGAAACGAGCCCGGTCTGATGGGCAGCCAGCTTGCTCAATCGCCCCCTCTCTGTCCCCCAAGGGGCGGGACTACGAAAGGATCCAGGAAAAAGAGAGGCTGCGCGTGCGCGGACTAGAGAGCACGCGCGGTGCTTGCCTGGGTGCGCTCGCTCCAGGGGCGAGGGTGGGTTCGGGCAGCTGGACACTGCCTCTGCGTGGCTGCGGGGGACACGCCTGTCCGCAAACGGGCAATGTAGGGGAGGGAACCGAGCACGACTCTTAGGTGGCCCCCGAGCAAACGCCCGCGGATGGCACGGAGTCAGCTCCCTGAGCTGAGTGCATCCCACAGGCAAGTGCGGGCACCTCTGCAAGTGCAGTGGTCCCTTCGCTCAAGTGCCTGAACTCAGGTGCGCAAGCCAGTGGGGCCAGCACGAGCTCTAATAAAAATCTGCAGACCGGAGAAGCCATCTTCATATTCCCCTCGAGTCTCTGGGACGGACCCATGCCGCTGAAATCATTGTACTCTCACTCAGCAATTCACCGAGGAGTAGTGTGAGAGTGAGAGACCCCAGCCCAATAACTTTAGGCCCAGTAACAAATCACCAGGGCTTGCTTCCGCACCTGCACAGACGTCAGATGTATTTTTCAGAAAATCAGTTAAGTGTAACCGATTAAGAAAGGACAGGATGGTTGGGAAAGGAGCCGGCACGGTTGGGCAAACGGGATCATACAATGAAAAACCATACAATGAATAACAAATGGTTTTTATGTGGTTTTTCCAGGAACCTATAGTAAAAAACAAGTTTACCCTTTAAGTGACCTATATGCTGGATTCAAAAGAGCCAATGAGATACCTGTTACTGTGCTAGGAGGGAAACTGACCACTGTACCCTATAAAAGATCTGTACCCCAAAGCCCGGTGTGCCAGTTCACCGAAGCTCCGGCTGAGGTTTCGCTGAGCACCCGCAGGCGCCTGTGTAGCAATAAATCGCCTCTTGCTTTTGCAGCCAGTGTCTCCTGTGCTTTTCCTTGAGCAGGGAGTCGGAGGGTCTTTCAAGAGCAGTGTGGTTACTGGGTTATGTGTGAGTTCATTTTTACTTTGTTCCCCATCTGTGTATCTCGGTAGCATTTTCCATTCTTTAGAAACACTTTAAGGATTGCCTTACACACCAAAGCAAAATCTCTCTCTCTCTTTTTTTTTTTTGGCCAGTGCTGGGGACGGAACCCAGCACTTCACTCTTAGGCAAGTGCTTTGCTTTGTGCTTTATCACTGACCTTCATCTCTAGCCAACTTTTGCCGTCTGTGTGTGTGTGTGTGTGTGTGTGTGACTGGAGACTGAACCCAGGGACACCACACTACTGCTGAACTACATTCCCAACTCTTTTCTGTAACGTGGAGACCAGGGCAACCTGTTAGCTTTAAGAAGACTATGGAACTAATGTATATGAGGTCATTTTTTTAAAAGCTGGAATGCACTGTACTAGTTATTCCTACACCAAGCTGGCTGTAGTAGCACATACCTATAGTCCCAGTGACTTGGGAGGCTGAGGCAGGAGGATTACAAGTTCGAGGCCAGCCTGGGCAACAAGCAGACCCTGTTTCAAAACAGGCTGGAGATGTAGCTCAGTGGTAGAGCACCCCTGAGTTAAATCCTTAGTACCACAAAACAACACACACACACAAACCTAGTCATCACTATTCTACATATAGAACTAGTTTTTAAATTTTTTTCAGTTGTAGATGG
>NW_026003334.1:0-2184 GCF_001458135.2 Marmota marmota marmota
ATATATATATATATATATAAACTGACCTCAACAAAGGCACCAGGAATATACAATGGTGAGAGGATGCTTTCTTAAACAAATGGTGTTTAAAACTGGGTATCCACATGCAAAAGGATGAAATTGGATTTTTCCACCATACATATCGTGGATTAAACACTTTATGTAATACCTGAAACTGTAAAACATCTGGAAGAAAATGGGGGAAAGCTCCATGATCTTGCTCTTGCAAAAGACTTTCTGTGTATGACACTAAAAGATAGGCAACCAAGGTAGAAATAAGCAAGTGGGACCACATCTATCTACAAAGTTGTAGCACAGCAAAAATATTCAAAAAAATGAAAAGAAAGTCTATGGAATTCGGAGGCAATATCTACAAACCAGTGAGAGGTTAATACACAAAATATATAAGGAACTCATACAACTCAATAGCCAAAAAAAAAAAAAAAGGAAAAAAGGAACTAAACAGATACTTGTCCCCCTAAGAGGAAGTCCCTTCCTTTTGACGGGCATACATTACTTTCAATAAATTGACAGTATTTAGAGATTTAAGATGTGGAACCATATGTGTCAATATTTAAGATCTACTGGCATAATGACTCCTTTTATGTGGACATTTAAATTTTCAGACTTTAGTGATAACTGAGTTACGTCCTACTGGCAAAAATATTACCAGATGAGTTGTCTTGGATACTACAAGATAGAGGGAATAATCCACCGCATGCCATAAAAATTAAATGGATACAGCCAGTGTACTCAAGAACCTAAAGTTTTAATAGCTTAGGGCCAGCTGTACGCACATAAAGGCAAAGGATGTTTGTCACTGACACATGCTCACAGGAACGGTAGGTTTATTCTCTTCCCCCATTTAAGCCTAAGAAATGATCCTTACATAGCAAAATTGTAAACTCTCACTCTAAGTTGGCAATGCTAATTATTGTTAGAGAGTTGTGGGATGCAGTGTTCAATATTGATTGTGTAGTACAATTAAGGTGATATTGCCAATTTGTTTATTTTAATGTCTGTTTTATTTATGATGAAGCATATTTAACTTATTATTTGGAAAGTGAAATACCCGATTTACCCAACACAAAGCCTATTTCAAGTGCTTGGCTGCAGTCGATAGCTCTGTAATGAGGCTGGGATGTGCTTATCTGTAGGTACTGTGGAAAGTCTAAGTGCGTAGCTATCAGGGTACTGGCATTTGCCTTGGAAAACAGATTCCTGGCCCATTTTAGTCCATGCTATATGCTGAGTCATTTCTGCTTTCTCCCTGACTGATTGTAGGGGAGCTCAGTAGGGCAGCCAAATGACCTGCTTTCTAATGGACAGGGCTGCATCTGCACCACAGGAAAGCATTTTTAGTGTTGCATTAATGAAAATATGCCATGAGGTCAGTACCTGTCCTAACAGGAAAGATTTCCTGGAGTGTTTATGTAAATTCAAACACCCCAAGCATATCCTGAATTAGGAACCACATGCTGATTTCAGGCTTGAGCTATAACAAAGGATATTTGAGGGGGGAGTATGGGTACTGAGCATCTCAGAAGAATGGTTTTGAAACAGAAGCCAATTTCAGTAGTAGCTCAAGGGGATCTCTTTCTGAGAAGATGATCTTTTCTCTGATTCAAGCTGCATTAAACAAGCCAGAACTTGTACATATTTTCTTAGAAATTGTACCTATTTTACTAAAAAAAATAGTAAATAGTGTGTGCTTGTGTGTAAATATGTGGTCATGTACATGCCAGTGGGTTGGGGGAGATCCATTAGAAAGAATATTTCCTGTGCTAATATAACCTGAGAATTTCGAGGGGCTTTTATGTATTAGAGAGATGTTCTAAAGCACATCAAATGTTCAGGGAAATTTTGCTACAGTCTAGCCTAGGGAATTGTTATGTCTGCCTGACATTGGGTCTTGGATATCTTATGGGAGCTCTTATGTAGTGCTCACACACCCTGCTGATTTCAGAACAGGAATTTAGAGTGAGCCATCTCTTCTGACCTCCAATTTTGTCTTTAACTTGAGGTTCTACACTGCTTTTATACTGGTAGACTGATGGATTCAGAATTTCTAGGGTAGAAAACAAAAAGGAAATTTAGAGATATAGAAATGATAGAGTTGAGGATTATAGGTGATAGTGTGGCGCAACCTTGGTCACCAGGGGCATAAAGCAGTAAGGTCTTTGG
>NW_026003335.1:0-2184 GCF_001458135.2 Marmota marmota marmota
CGATCCTCGTGCCTCAGCCTCCTGAGCCGCTGGAATTACAGGTGTGTGTCACTGGGCCCTGAGCTCAGTCCAAGGTGTATTGACCCCATTGCTCTGGGGCTTTGGCAGGTGACCGTGGTGGAAACGCAGGGGCAAATCCACTTGCTTCACGGCTGGAGAGTGAAAGGCAGGGGGCTGGGGTCCCCCAGCTCCCCTCAAGGGCACACCCCAGGGACCTGAAGGCCTCCTATGGGGCCACACCTCTTGAGGGTCCCACCACGTCCAGCAGCACGGAGCTGGTGACCCAGCCTTCGACACACAGGCCTTGGGATCCAAACTGTCTCACAGTTTAGTGACTTTTGACAGTGGCCAGCCAGGTGACACTTTTCAGTACACAGGAACTGTCACCACTGTCCTGTCAACCGCAGTTGACCTTTGTCACCACTGAGCGGCTGGTCACAAACATCTTGCACAAGGACACCCACGGCCCCAGCTCTGTGGAATGTGGCCTCTTTCCCTGAGTCTAGGACGTGGCTCTGTTGGTGACTTTTTCTGGATAAGTCACATTTATATAAATGCGTCCCACTTTGGATCCTTCCTCCTGTGGCCATCTGAGTCGGGCTCATTTCTTGGCCGTGACGAATGACCCCTGTGAACCCTGAGTGACCCTTTGTGTGGACAGAGGGTCTGTTTCTCTGGGGTAAAAATCCTGAGAGAGGGGACTGGGCTGGAGTTAAGTCTTAGGGACAAAGTCAGCTTTTCTCCTGCTGTGACTCAAGGACCCTCCAGCACAACTGCAGACGGGGACAGTGGACGTGGGGCTCAGGGTGTCCCAGGTCCCAGTCCACAGACGGCGGCCCCACTCCTGGGCCGAGGGGAGGCAGGACATCATGGAGGAAGAGTGTGGGGAGGGAGCAGCTCCCATGGGGACCAGGGAGCAGAGACTCCACTCTCCAGGGACAAATAGAGACCCCAAGCCACGGCCCCAGGGCCACCTCCTCCCCCACACCCCACCTGCCTCCAGGGGACCCCCAGGGGACCCCCAGGGAGCCATTCACTGCCGGGGTTCAGGCCTCACACCCCTCATTCCTCCTCTGGACCTTCCTGTGTCACCTCCCACGGGGACTCTGGGGACACCTCACATCCTAACCACAACAGACAGGGTCTCACTAATTTGCTTAGGGCCATGTGGCTGAGGCTGGCCTCCAACCTGCGATCCTCCTGCCTCGGCCTCCGGAGCTGCTGGGATGACAGGTGTGCACCCCTGTGCTCGGCTCATGGTGACTACGGAGCTTTGGGGACACCTCACAGCCACACCAGGACAGAGTATTTGCCCAGCATGTGCGAGGCCTTTGGTTTGATCCCTAGCTCTGCAGATAAATAGCCAAATAAAGGAATAAATTAATATATCCAAAGCTAACAGGGACATGGCTTTTCACAGGGGACATAATTAATTTTTAAAAACGTAATTTGGAAAATAAAGTCAAAGTCTCCAGCAATTACAGAGCCCGGGTGCTGGCCCAGGGAACAGGCCAACACCAATGACAGGGAACGGAGATCACACAGGGGTGTCCTTCCCGTCCTAACCTCCAAGGGGCCCTCGCAGGGTAAACTCCTGGTGACCCTCGGGAATGTCATCGTGGGCTCCGCTTCCCAAGCCACCAATTCAGGCACCGGCCTCTGGCTCTCTGCCCACGTGCCCTCCATCAGGATGAGGTTCATCGGCTTCAGCTGACCACTCACTGGCCTTCAAGGGACCAGGGACGCCTGTGATGTCCCTAGATGGGCATTGGCCCAGGTCGCTCAGACGCCACAGAGGACAGCGGCCTCCGGACTCTCACTGAAACTCTCTGGGCGAATTTCCAACCTCGGATAAACCCAAGCACCGACCCTGCCCCAGGGCCTGCTCCATGACCAGGGCCTCCACACAGAGCCCGCTGGCACAGACGCAAGGCCGCTGGACCCCAGGAGACCCAACAGCACCCCGGGGCCTCCAGCTTCCTCCTGGTCCCCAAACTCACAGTGACAACTCACAGGTCTTCAAGTGTGTGCCCTTTCCCTCACCCTCCCCAGCAGGTGATCCTACGGGGTGTTTAGGGAAGAGGGAAAGATGGGATCCTCCATCCTGTGGCCACAGAGAGCAGAGAGAATGGAGGGCTTCCATCTGTCCTGTGGCCCGAGTCAGCCACCCACCCACCACCCACC
>NW_026003336.1:0-2184 GCF_001458135.2 Marmota marmota marmota
TATATATATATATATATATTAAATCTTTTAGTTAAAATAATCAACATAAGTACATTTTCTAATTAAATGAGATAACTGCACTTGGAACAAAGCTCTCATATAGTAGGTACTCAATATCTCATGCCAATTCTTATAATTTCCCACCTGAATTCTTCCATTTGAGATTCATCAAAATGTGTATAAACAATGAAAAGCTTCTGCATCTTGGAAGCTCCAGACAAGAGTTCAAATATGTACATTCTATCAAGCAGAGAATTGACTTGAAGCCTGATAAGGCTGAAAGATATTTGTACCAATCCCAAATATGAATTTTCTTGTAAACAGAACATCGCTTATCAGTATTAAACAACATTTATGCTTATGTAGCATGCTCCACAAGAATGCTGTTGTTTTGATTTGTAGGTATAATCTTTTAAATATGTACATTTGTTGATCAATAAAATAAAAACTGAAATTGGAAAGTCTTTCTTCTAGGTGGAGTGGGTTCCTTGGCAGAAGTCCCCACCCAGCACATTGTTTCTATTTATCCAGGTGCTCTGTTAAGAATGATTTCAGCTTTCCTTTCCTGTACTGTGTTAGACCTCATCATCTGAGCACAGACAGCAAAACCAAAACCAAAACAAACACAGAAAACCCCAAACCCCACAAAACCCAAGTTATCTAGAAAATAGACTTGGAAAAAACAGTTTGGGAGGTGAGGTAGGAGTAACACCGCAGGGTTATGGAATGCTGCTTTGCTCTGCCAACTTAAGTGCTAGCCCCAAACTGTGTCTCTTCATCCAATGAAATATCCTGTGGTCTTACCTGTCTTGTCACAGTGAAGCTGTTAACCTTGGTATCTGACTCCACGGCTCCCTATATGTGGTTCTAGCTGAGAGTGACCTCTGTTATTTTGGTTCAGTTTTTGCTGTCCCCATAAAACACCTTTTCTTACTGCAGCTGTGGGAAAAAGACAAAAACTTCAGCCCAGGGAACTGGCAATTTATAACCTCCAATGTGATTTAGGATAGATGAGATAGATCCATTTACCTGATTATTGCGTTTTAAGGTTAGAACTTGATTGATGTTTTACAAAATTTATTTATTTATTCTAATTATGTATATATGGCAGATGGTGGAAATTGATTGATTTTTAGGAAACTTGTCAGTTGCTACCCCAGCAAAAAAACAAAGTCTCTTGTTTTTGGTGGGCCCACTGAGTGTCACTATGTATAGGGACTCTTTTTCTTAGTGGAACGCACTTGAAATTCAATAAGAAAACTGTTAATGTTCTTCAGTTCCTGTCAACTGCTGTCCTCACTAATAAGAACACAAGAATCTCTTGAAGTTAAGGTCAATGTACTACATGGGTACTGGGAATAGAGGACTTCTTATTTAAATGGGACATTTACTTTTATGGAGCCCTTTCTGTCTGTTGGGTATTGGGCTAATATATCCTTACAGAGATCATTTCATTGAATCCTCATAGCAATTTAAAGAAGTAGATGTTATCATTAACTTAATTTCTTCAGTTCAAGGAACTCAGTCTTGTGGAGGATCAGGAGTTTGTCTGAGGTCACAGAGCTTCAGTCAGGATTTGAATGCAGAGGCTGTGCACTGAAGCTAACTTCCCTCACGACAGCACTCTTGAACTTCGCTGCTTCATTTATACAGGTTCTTCCAAAATGCATTGAGCCCCAAATTTCTCACACAATTATTAAACCTATAAAGCCATATGCACATTAACCTAAATAATTACATCTTCCCAGCTGGGCATTTCCACAGGACATTTTAAAGAAATAAATGCTTCTAAGGCAGGTCAGTGCCTTGCTCACTGATCTTTCATTTTTCCTTATCAACCAGCACCAAGTGATTAACTTGAAGTCAAAAGTCCTTCCTTGAAGCTTGTCCTCAATCTCTAGCTGGCTCAGTTTCAAAGATACCCCGGGTTGCTTATCTGTAACAGATGGCTATCTTCCTTCTGACTCAGCTGCAGTGGTCTGTTCACCCTATTTTAGTCCTTTTGAAGCCAATGAAAAGGATGGCTATATTTTTCTTCCCAAGCACTCAGAGACCCTGAACACTTTCTCCAGCTAACTTAGGAGAGAGAAAAACAAAAGACAGAGAAATTGATACTAAAAACATTTTTTCTATAGAGGACATTAAGCACCCTTGAGTTTTTTTTTTTTTTTTTTTTTTTTTTTT